>NC_031989.1:92384616-92401514 GCF_001879085.1 Nicotiana attenuata | reverse complement strand
TGTTTGATAATCTTCCATCATATTGTAATGTGTGCAAAAGACAAGGACATGCTGGTGAAGATTGTCGTTCATTGATTAAAAGGAATAGGGCGAATGATGATATGCAACAGGAGGAAAATTTGATCGACAACACTGTTGATAATGATCGTGTACTACATGCTGAAGTTTTGGCTTTGGCTGAGGAGATGAGCAAGGTGGAAAAATTACAAGGGGATGCTAGGGATTATTTAAATGCTAAGGCGCAGCAAAAATCTAATGCAGCAATTGATGGTCCACAATCAACTGCTGTTAAGGCAACTGATAAGGTTGGTTCTGGTGATGCAGGGCAAAATCTTGTTTCTGGTGCAACTGTTCCAGTTGCTGAAGCCCTTGCTAGAGTTGCTCAAGACTTGATGGCTGAAAAAAATACTATGGTTGATCGAGGTTTAGCTGGGGATTCAAAAGGTTCAGCTATTGAAGCTGGGCAACTTCAGCAGATGAGGGAGGATAGTGCATTAGCTGTAGGTGTTCGAGCTATTTTTGCCAAAAATAATGCAGCAGTAGATCCAATTGCTACTGTTGTTGTGCAGGATGGTAAGGAGCTTGATCAAGTTGCATCAGTGTTTGATGGATCAGGGCAGACTATAGTGCAACAAGCAGCTCCTGCTAAGTCTCTAGATGCAAACACTATTAAATCTACTGCTGCAGTTGAAAAACCAACAGGTGCTACTGCTGTACATGATGAGGGGCAAGGTGTAGATGCTTCAGGTGTTAGGGCAGTACTGAAGAAATCTGGAGAGCAACATGTAATAACTGATACGTAGGAAGGAATTGGAATAGGTGCAGTACGTGAAGCTGAGGAGCAGACTCACAAATCTAACTTAAAGGCAGCTGATTTATGAAAATCTGATCCTCAAGCTCGATCAAAAATGAGGGGCTGGTCAGTGGTGAATCATACACAATCTTCACCTAGCAAAAAGAAGGTTCCAGTGCATAAAAGTCAGGTTAATGATTCAAAGAACATCACTGTTGCTACATCAAATACTAGGCAATCTGTTGCTGCTCATAAACAAGTAACTGATGCATTAAATTCAGGTTCTCAAGGTGTGCAACAATCTAAAGGAGGAGACTTTACAGTAGTAAATCGATCAAACTTGTCTCCTAACAAAAAGAACCCTCGAGGTCCCACAAATCAGGTTATAGACGTGAATAACCTCAGGTGTTCTAACTCCTTTGATGTTTTGATGAATGAATCTGTAGAGAGGGATGGTGAGAAGAAAGTACAGCAGGTTGATCATGATTTAGCTTCAAAAACTAAGCTGTCTAACTCTCCAAGCAGTGGAAAGCAACAGCAGTTCATGAAGAATGCAGATGCTCGATCAAAAAGCTTAAAAGATCTTGCTCTTGTTCCTGTTGACGAGCAAATAACTGGGGCAGTATCTAATGCAGCCTCAAAGATGAACTTGGTGGAGGAGCTAACGAGTAATCAAGCACATAGCTTCAATGCTCCGACCTTGCATTTCTCCAGTCCACAGGTGGAAAAAATTATCAAAGATGCCCAGAACGCGATGATGTTGCATACTAATATGGTTAAACAACCTTTTGGAACTTTTGAACACTTCTGTCTATGAAGTACCATCACAATTGTTGGAATCGTTTGGGGAGCATGGAGGAGATACTGGGCAGTTGGTGCTGTCCACAGGAAACAACAATGAGGTTATTAAAGCAAATGTGAGGGCGATGCCAATTAAATCTAAGCTATGGGATGATCAACCTGAGTATGATGATGATGAAGATTTGGGTGTTGATTTTGCGGAGGATTCTTCTGATGAAGGTGAGAGGTGTAGTGGTGATGAGGAGATCTTATCAGTAGTTTCTCCATCCTTTCCAAAAATTGGAAGTTCTTCTAAGTTAGGATCAGGAAGCAAGCTTAATGCTAAAGCTCCTAATTTTATTCCTAAGACAAGGCAGCAACATAAGACATCCGGAACAACTTTGCAAGAATTTTCAGTAGCAAATCAACTTGGGCAGCAGCAGATCTTGTCGAGCAGTACAACTGCTAGTCTTCCAGTAATAAATCTGCCTGCACAGCAGCAGCAGCAGTTGAATGCAAAAACTGAGCAGCAGTTGAATGCAAGCACTCCTGGAGCAAACTCGATTGGGCAGCAGCAGTTGTCTGGAGCAATGTCGAATGGGCAGCAGCAGATTTTAACGGCCAATGCACCTGCCTTTGTCCCTAGTAATTCTCCAGCTGCAATAAACAAAGCTGGGCAGCAGCAGCAGACTCCAGTAGCTGCAGTAACGCCAACAACTGTGGGACAGCAGCTACAGGCTATAACAGCACCTGGTATCACGTTGGAGGACACGAATCTTCTTGATGCTTTGGTAATTTCTAAGCCCCTAAACTCTGTTAACACAAAGCAAGTGGTTAGTACAGGTCGCTTGAACAAGACCAACAACAAACAGCAAGGCACACAACACAGCCAAAACAAGGCAGGTTTGGTAAATAAAGAAAATGGAAATGCTTTGGCGTTTCAAGATCTTGGTCAAGACATGCCAAATCCTGTAAATTTGGGGAGAGATGTTTATGAAGAAGGTGACGAAGATGCAATGCTACAACAGTGCCGGGCAGAGGCAGCAAGGAAAGGTGATTTATCACCAATGCATAGCGGACAAAGCAAGAAGTCTCATACAAGGAAAAAAAGTTGGGACGACAGAGTGAATGAAGATGCAGTTGTTAGGCGACTTCCAATGAGAGTTGCCAAACAAAAACAGGCTGCCCCATCTATATCTACAAAGTCCAATCGTTCAAAAAAGAAAGCATGAATTTTGAAGACATTTTGAAAAGGGTTGATGATGAAGACAAGAGTCTACAAGTTCAAGATTTTACAAGACTAGAGAAGAAAGAACAACATAGTTACTTTTACATTTTTTTATTTTTCCATCACATTAGCATAGTCCTATGTAATATCATTACAGAGTATGTTATAAACTCTGTGATGATCATAGAATTTTTGGTACTCTCTAGTTCATACTTTTTACATGCATGCTAGTAGGTGAGGCTTTTTTATGCCTCGATAGGATTAGTAAGGTAAGGTTTAGTCCAGTTTGTGTTGCTCCAGCCCAATGCCTTTGGAAAAATATCCAAATGGCTATGAGATTATATGCCCTCGTGAGACTTTGCCGGCAGCTAACCCATGACTCCTCTACATGAGGCTGCCATAAGGGCAATGTGAGGCGCAGAGGAGTAATTATATAGCCAAGGCATATAAACAACACTACTGGTCTATTGTCCCCCTTATTTGTACTCTTCCTATGTAGTTCTCTTTTTTTTTTATTATTAATAAAACTAGCCCTAGGCACCTGCCTAGTGGATTTGCTTAAAAAAAAAATGCCTCCCATGACGGTTCCTAATTTTTTGGCGTTTTAGGGTGATAAAACTTAAATTCTTCACAATTCTAATATATTGTTGTGCTATAGTCCACGCCATCAGCATTAGTATAGGCGACTTGACGCGAATTCCCTAAAAAACTTCCGGGCCATCAAAATCCACATAAGGAACAATACTCATCGTCTCACCAAGATAGTTCCCCGTTTTTTGGCGCTTTAGGGACATAAAATAGGAATTCCACCTGATTCCCTGATCTTTGTGTGCCAAGACAACGTCGTCGGCATGGGTCCGGATGAGCGGACACGGAAAGCCTAAAATTTTTTCCACTCATCAGAAACGACTTGAGGAACTATAGTCATCGCCTCACCATGATTTTTATTCATTTATTGCCATTTTAGGGCCATAAATCTATTGTTTCGCTCGATTCCCAGATTTTCACGTGCTATTGCCTACGCCATCAGTATGGGTCCAAGCGACCGGAACGGAATAACCTAAAAATTTGTCGGCCATCCAAAACCATCTAATGAATAATAGTCGTCACCTCACCATGACCGTTCCTCATTTTTTGGCATTTAGGTCCATAAAATTAGAATTCTAGCTGATTTCTAGATTTTCTTGCGCTATAGCCCATGCCATCGACATCCGTTCCGGCGTCCCAACCTGAATAGCCTAAAAAATTGTCGGCCTACCAAAAACTACCCAAGGAACAATCGTCAATGCCTCGCATTGACCGTTCCTACTTTTTTGGCGTTTTAGGACCATAAATTTTGAAGTTTTCCCAGTTCTCAAATTTTCGTATGCTATAGCCCAAGCCATTGGCATGGTCCGGGCAACCGGACTCGAGTCCATAAATTTTTTTTGGCTTGTCAAAAACCACCTATGGAAAAATATTCATTGTCTCACCATGATCTTTTGTTGATTTTAATGTTATAGGGCCATAAAACTAGAGTGTTTCCCAATTCCCAGATTTTTCTTGTGCTATAGTCTACGACACCGACACTGGTCCAGGCAACCGGACCCGAGTCGCCTGAAATTCTTTTGGCCATCAAAAACTACCTAAGGAACAATAATCACCTTGCCATGAGCGTTTCTCATTTTTTTGGCATTTTAGTGACAATAACCTGGAATTTTGCTTTATTTTCAGAATTTTGTGTGCTACAGCCGCGCTTTCGGCATGTGTCCCGTTGACCAGGCCCGAATCATCTAAAAGTTTTTCGGGCCATCAAAAACTACAGAAGGAACAATTGTCTAGGATATGCCATGACCGTTCTTCATTTTTTGGCATTTTAGGGCCATAAAACTGGAATTTTTCCTATTTCCCAGATTTTCATGTGCTCGTTATCGACATGGGTCCGGGCGATCAAACCTGAATCGCCTAAAATTTTGCCGGCCCATCAAAAGCCACCTAAAGAAAAATAGTCATTGACTCCCCATGAACGTTCTGTATTTTTTAATGTTTCAGGGCCATAAAACTGGATTTTTTCCCGATTCCAAATTTTCGTGTGCTTTAGCCCACACTATCGGCATGGGTCTGAGCGAGCAGATACGAATTGCCTAAAAATTTTCTGGCTCGTCAAAGTCCACCTAAGAAATAATAGTTATCGCCACGTTGTCACCATTACTCTTTTTTGACATTTTTGGGCCGTAAAATTAGAATTTCACCCAATTCCGAGATTTTCGTGCGCTATAGCCCATGCAATCCCGATCGGACCTAAATCACCTAATATTTTGCCGGCCCATCAAAAACCACCTAAGGAACACTAGTCATCGTCTCGACAACACCGTTCCTCGTGTTTTGGCACTTTAGGGCAATAAAACTAAAATTTTGCTCAATTCTCTGATTCTCGTGTGATATAGCCCACGCTATCGACATGGATACGGATGAACGGACCCGAATCGCCTAAAATTTTACCGACCCATCAAAAATCACCTAAAGAAAAATAGTCATCACCTTGCCATGACCGTTCCTTTTTTTTTTGGCGTTTTAGGGCTATAAAATTGGAATTTCGCTCGATCCTAGATTTTCGCGTGCTATAGCCCAAGCCATCAGCAATGGTCTAGATGATCGAACACGAATCACCTAAAATTTTGCCGACCGATCAAAATATTCCTAAGCACCAATATTCATCGTCGCACCATGATTTTTCCTCATTTTTTTGGCGTTTTAGGGCCATACAACTTAAATTTTGCTCTATTCCCAAATTTTCTTGTGCTATAGCCCACGCCATCGGTTTTGGTCAGGGTGACCGGAGCCAAATCACCTAAAATATTACCGGCCCATCAAAAACCACCTTAGGTACATTAATCAACGCCACACCATAAACATTTCTCGTTTGTTTTGGGCATTTTAGGGCCATTAAACTAGAATTTTGCAAGATTTTAGATTTTCGTATGTTATAGGCCACAACATCGGTATGGTTTCAGGCAATCGGACCTGAATCGCCTGAAATTTTGTTGGCCCATCAAAAACCACCTTAGGAACAATAGTCATCGTCTCACAATGATCGTTTTCCTTTTTTTTTTTTGCAATTTAGGGTCATAAAACTGGAATTCCGCCCGATTCACATATTTTCGTGTGCTATAGCACACGCCATCTACATGGGTCCAGGTGAACGGACCTGAATCGCCTAAATTTTGCCGGCCCATCAAAAATGAACTAAGTAACAATATTCAATTTCATTCCACGACTGTTCCTCATTTTTATGCGTTTTAGGGCTATAAAAACTGAAATTTTGAACAATTCTAAGATATTCGTGTGCTATAGCCAACGCAATCAGCATGGGTATGGGCGACCGGACCCAAATTGCCTAATAATTTTTCGGGCCATCAAAATCACATGAGGAACAATAGTCATCATCTCGCCAAGACAATTCCTTATTTTTTGGCATTTTAGAGATATAAAATAGGAATTCAACCCGATTTCCAGATTTTTGTGTGCCATGACCACGCCATCGGCATGGGTCTAGATGAGCGAACCCCGAACGCCTAAAATTTTTTTAGTCATCAAAAAGACCTGAGGAACAATAGACATCGCCTCACCATGATCTTTCATCGTTTTTTGTCATGTTAGGGCTATAAATCAATAATTTCGCTCGATTCCAGATTATCGTATGCTATTGCCCATGCCATCAGCATGAGTTCGGGCTATAGGACCCGAATCATCTAAAAGTTTACCAGCCCATAAAAAACCACCAAATAAATGATAGTCATCGCCTCGTCATGACCGTTTCTCTACTATTTTGAATTTTAGGGTCATGAAACTGCAATTCCATATTATTCCAAGATTTTCGTTTACTATATCCCACGCCATCGGTATGGGTCTAGGCGACCGGACCCGAATCGCCTAAAATTTTGCCGTCCCATTAAAAACCACATATGGAACAGTAGTTACCATCTCACCATGATCGTTTCTCATTTTTTGGCATTTTAGGGTCATGAAACTGAAATTCCGCCCGATTTCCAAATTTTCATGTGCGATAGCCCATGCCATCGGCATGGATCTAAACAACCAGACTAGAATCGGCTAAACTTTTGCCGACCTATCAAAAACACCTAAGGAACAATAGTCAGGCCTCGCCATGATTGTTCCTCATTTTTTTGTGTTTTAGGGACATAAAACAGAAATTCCACCCGATTCCCAGATTTTTGTGTGCTATAGCTCACGCCATTGGCAAGGGTCCGGGTGACCGGACCTGAATTGCCTAAAATATTACAGGCCTATCAAAAACTACCTTAAGAACATTAGTCAACGCCACACCATGATCGTTCCTCTTTTTTTGGCATTTTAGGACCATAAATTTGGAATTTCGTCCGATTTCAGATTTCCTATGTTATAGGCCATGCCAACGGCATGGGTTTGGACGACCGGACCCGAATCGCCATAAATGTTGCCGGCCCATTAAAAACCACCTAAGGAACCATAGTCATTGCCTCTCAATGACCGTTCTTCAATTTTAGGCGTTTTAGATGGATAAAACTAAAATTTTGCACGATTCTAAGATATTGGTGTGTTATAGACCACGACATCTGCATGAGTACGGGCGACCAAAACCGAGTTGCCTAAAAGTTTTCCGGGCCATCAAAAACCACAAAAGGAACAGTTGTCATAGACTCTCCACGACCGTTCCTCATTTTTGAGCGTTTTACAGAGATAAAATTGGAACTCCACCCGATTCCAAGATTTCTGCGTGCCATAGACCACGCCATCAGCATAGGTCCAGACGAGCGGACCCAGAATGCCTAAGACTTTTTCGACTCATCAAAAACGATCTGAGAAACAATAGTCATCGCCTCACTATGAACATTTATCATTTTTTTTTGAGTTTTAGGGCCATAATCTAGAATATCGCTCGATTGCCAGATTTTCGTGTGTTATTGCCCACGCCATCAGCATGGGTCCGTGCGACAGGACCCTAATCATCAAAAATTCCGTCGGCCCATCAAAAACCACCAAAGAAGCAATAGTCATCGCCATTTCTTGTTCTTTTCTTGCATTTTAGGGTCATGAAACTGGAATTTTGTCTGATTTCCAGATTTTCGCGTGCTATTGCCCCCTACCATCGGTAAGGGTCAGGGCGACTGGACCCGAATCGTCTAATATTTTGCCGGCCCATTAAATACCACATATGGGACGATAATCATCATCTCACCACGATCGTTCCTCATTGTTTTGGCATTTTAGGGCATTAAAACTGGAATTCCGCATGATTCCCAGATTTTCTGGTGCGATAGTCCATGCCTTCAGCATGGATCCGAATAACCAGACCCGAATCGGCTAAAATTTTACCGACCTATCAAAAACTACCTAAGGAATAATAGTCACCTCCTTGTCATGGCTGTTCCTTGTTTTTGGGCTTTTTAGCACCTAAAACTTGAATTTCGTCTGATTTTCATATTTTCGTAGGCTATAGCCCACGCCATCGGCATGGGTCCGGGCGATCGGACCCAAATTGCCATAAATATTACTAGCCCATCAAAAACCACCTTAGGAATATTAGTCATGCCACGCCATGACCATTACTCGTTTTTTGGCATTTTAGGGCCATAAAACTACAATTTCACCCAATCTTAGATTTTCGTATGTTATAGGCCACGCCATTAGCATGGGTCCGGGTGATCTGATCCAAAACTCTTGATATTTTGTTGACCCATCTATAACCACCTAAGGAATAATAATCATCGCCTCGCAGTGACCGTGTCCCATTTTTTTTGCATTTTAGGGCCATAAAGTGGAATTCCACCCGATTCCCGAAATTTCCTATGCTATAGCGCACACCATCTGAATGGGTCAAGGCGAACAGACCGAAATCGCCTAAAATTTTGCCGGCCCATCAAAAATTACCTATGGATAAAAGTCAATGCCTCGCAATGACCGTTCCTCATTTTGCGGCGTTTTAGGGTGATAAAACTGAAATTTCGCACGATTCTAAGATATTCATTTGCTATAGTCCATGCCATCAGCATGGGTACGGGCTATCGAACCCGAATGACCTAAAAATTTTCTAGTCCATCGAAAACCACATAAGGTACAGTAGTCATCGTCTCGCCAAGATCGTTCTTCCTTTTTTAGCATTTTGGGGACACAAAATTGGAATTCCACCTTATTCGCAGATTTTCCTGTGCCATAGACCACGCCATCGACATGGGTCCCGAAAGCGGACCCGGAATGCCTAAATTTTTTTTTGAATCATAAAAAATGACCTGAGGAAAAATAGTCATCGCCTCACCATGATCCTTCATCGTTTTTTTTTGTTTTTGGGCGATAATTGGAATTCTGCCAAATTTCCATGTTTACCGCAAAAATGGTAATAACAATTAAATTTTTTAATGGGACTCTAAAAATACATGATCTATTTTTGTGCTAGTTGTTAAGCAGATGATGCTATGTGTATGAAGTTTAGAGACGAAACGGGAGCTAAATGTAAGGCCCCGGAAATTTTCGCTAAGTAATTTAGGATTTCGTGCTGTCACGTAGGCTTATTATAACATTTTTATGTGCTATAAACATAGTGTACATCCATTGATTTGGTAAATATGTGTATAAGTCTTATGGTAAGTAATTTGGGGTCCAAGAAAAGGCCAAAGTCTAAGAAAAATTGGAAAAGTCCATAATAGGCAAAAATTCCCAACGATCTTGCACTAGTCCCTACTTTGAACAAGCACATCTAAATATGTATAATGTTTTATGTGATGAATAACCCATCAGATGAAAGGTCTTTGAGTCTAGTTTCCAACACTTCAAACCGTTCGTCATTTGGACATTCCTACGCAATGTTATGATCAAATTACCAAAGGCTGGAAAATGTTATCCTGTGTCAAATCTGCGACCGCATTCCTGTCGCATTGTTGACTCTGCGGTCGCATTTCTGTCGCAGACTGGGCCAGTGTAGCCCAGTTTTGAGCGCCGATTTTGCGGTGCATTATGCGGCCATCATTGGCGTTCTGCGGTCCATTCTGCTATAGCAGAATTGACATCGGAGGGTAAATTTTCTAATTTTTATAACCCGACCCCATTTTAATATATAGGCTTTAGATTTCATTTTGGGGTCATTTTCTACTGATTTTAGAGAGAGGTGAGAGCATTTTAGAGAGATAAGGAGGAACCCAACATTTAAATCATCCAAACTTGCATCAATCTTCAAGAATCAAAGATCCCAATCACAAGTTCTTCATCTAAGAGGCAAGATTCTATACCCTAGGTTTTAATTTCGAGTTTGGAGTATCAGATGAGTTATTAAGGTATGATTCTTGGGTGTATTAATATTGTATATACATGCATGTACAACTTAGGTTTATGGGAAGATTGCTTAACATAAATAAGTAAGGATTGGGTTAGGGAATGAAGAAAATTTTGGAAAGAGGATTTGAAATCAAGATGCTCAACTAGTATTTGATAAAATGCTCAAATGAGCTAGAATTATGAATATCTTCCTAATTTGTGTTCAATTTTGCTATGTCCCAAAATAGATTGAAGTTTCTAGAATTTCCGGAATATCGTAGTAATTAAAGGAAAGCTCAAGAAAGGTATGTATGGCTAACTTTAACTCTTGTAGAATCCCCCTTGTTGTGACGAGCATACGGTATATGTACCTTGTATGAGAATATGTGAATTGATTGCCTTAGTTGATTTCCATACTACCAAGTTATATGTGATTGTGAGAAGTGATTTGATGTGCCTATCTTGTTATGTGCAAAGTTTGTAAAAGCTTGAGGATGTCGACATGGAAGTATGTGTTTACTTTTGTGAACTATTTGTGAATTCTTGTGATTTATGTGCCTTGAACGTTGGTGGTTAAGTCTTACGATATGATGGTGCAAGTAAATGGAAACAAACCAAATGTGGGTGTGTGATTGTGAAAGTGTTATGTGGTAAGAACTGAGAAACAAATGATGGAAGGAAATCGTAAATGATGCACTTGGAACAACTGTGGTAATAACATATTTGGCTTGTTGTGGGTAATTATTGTGGTGACTTAAATTGCATATGAGTTGTTGAATATGATGAAATGGTATTGATGGCTACGGAAATTCTTGTGAATTGTTGTGGTTGTTCTTTGAGAATTGTTGTTGTTGTTGTTGTTGTTGTTGTGTTGTTTGTGAATTGTGATTGTTCGGTGGGATCGGGTTGCACGCCGCAACACGAAGTAATAAGGTGTGGGTTGCGGTGATAAGGGTGGCCGAGGTAATAAGGGTGGCCAAGGTAATAAGGGTGGAAAGTGATCGAAATCACTATTGAAATGAAAGTATGAGAAATTTGTGAAATCATTGATGTGATTATGTTGAAGGGGAAAAGGAGAGATTGTAAAACTTGTTTGGCTTTGATTGTTTCTTTCACGTGCATTTGATCGTTGATTCTATTGATGTCTGTTACTTGTGTGTGTTATTTGATTTTACTTGGGGTGAAGTTTGTTTATACATACCAGTACAATTCAAATGTACTGACGTCCCTTTTGCCGGGGGCGCTACATTCGTGTTATGATTGTAGGTGGTTCTATAGCAGGTACTCCAGTCCACCGACAGTAGCACCTCCTCCACTTTCCATCAGCTGTATTGGTGAGCCCCTTTCCTCTCGGGGCCCTACGTGGCTCATGCCGCCTTTCCTCCGGAGTTTGTATTGGTATTTTTGTAAGGTATAGCCGGAGCCTTGTTGCCGGTATTTCCATATTATTCTTCAATTGTATTTAGAGGCTCCGTAGACAGGTTGTGGGTAGTGTCGGGCATGGGGATTTAAAAATTGAAATATCGATGTTTGGCAATGATGTATAAAACTTCTAATACCTTTAATATTGCGAATGAAGTTGCTAATGAAAATGAAATGGAAATTGTTAATGATATGTATATAGAATTTGATTAATGGAGTCCATCTCCTATTTATTCATGAGTTAGTTTGGGTAGAATGAGATCTAACAGGCTTGCTCGGTCGGGTTTACTCGGTTGAGCGCCGGTCGCGCTCCTCGGATTTTGGGGCGTGACAAACTTGGTATCAGAGCCTAAGGTTTTAAAGTGTCCTAGGATGTCTCGGAGCCGTGTCTAGTAGAGTCCTTCTTATCGGTGTGTTGTCGACCACATCTATAAGTTGGAGGCTATTCAGACATTTAGGAATTTTACCCTTCTTTGATACTCAAATAGTGCAATAGAGCTCAAGTTAGGGAGCTGATTTCCTCTCTAAGTCTTATTCTCAAGATTGGTACTTTTGATACCATACTCCGCGAATTTGAAGCATGTAAGGAGGGATTGATCCCAACATTGAGTCCGAGTGGATTACCCAAGGACTTGTTAGAAGAATGTGTTGAGCCGTGGAGGGATTGGTAGAACTTGTTGTTAAGGGGAGTACCCTTGTTCCTACTAATGTCACTGCACCACCAGATCATGTAGTACATCATCAGTATGTAGGGCTAAAACCCCGTCTTTTAGAAATTGAGCTTCCATGGTGCTCGCATAAATGTTATAAGTTCAAAATATAAGTGATGCAGTACTCGTTTTATTATGTTAAGCGAATTATTGTGGTAAAAATGTATGTGGTAGGTACTTCTTCATGTGTTTAATATGTTATTCTTATTAAATGAGGATATATGAAGAATGTGAACTATGTGCTAAAGTGCCTAGACTTTAGGTCAAGTTTAAATTGAGATTTGATGCCAAATTGTGTGAGAAAAAAAAACTCATTATGGTTAATTCCTCCAAAATGTCCTTACGTGTACCAAAGGTATTTGATTGATTGTGTCTGGTTCTTGGTAATGTATAAAGATATTTGGAAGTGAAGTAAGTGACTGTGTAAATGTGGTAAAACTGAATGTTGGATTCTTGCTGTTGTTGATACTTTACATGAATTGGTGTTGTGAGCCGATGTTGTGAAAGATGCATTCCAATATGATCAATGTGCTATTATTGACAACTTAAAAAAAACGGTGCAAGGAATATGAATCATGTATCGAAATGCTAAGAACTTAAATTGAAATTGGAGATGCATATATTATGTCAAACTATGTGAAATCCTTTGTGTATAGAGATGTTGAAATAAGTCAAATGACTTTGAGAAATAGAGTATGGCCAATGTGTCGAGAACTCGAATTGTAATTGTACCTGGTGATGCTTATGACATGAGGGAATATGAAACAGATTATGATATTGATGTGAAATATGCGGAAGTGATGTGAAATGCGGGAAATAAGAGATTGTGTTATGAAATGCGGCCTAGTGCCAAGTATGATGTGATAATTATGGCCCCAAGTGCCGATGCACTAATATACGTGAAAATGGCATGATTCTTTTATTTGATAATGTGGTGATCATTTAAAGTGTTTGATTTGTACTTGTGATTTCCTTGTTATTGTATGAAACACATAGGTGTATAATTTGATATGTGAGCCCTATGTAAGGGCCATGAAATGTAGCCTAGAGGTATGGAAATTATGTGAAAGCTATGTGATCCCTTTTTATTTGGTAATGTGGTGATTGTTTAAAGCTTTTGTTAAACCCTTATGATTTTCTTGTCTTTGCATAGATATGTTCTTAGAAAGAATCTAAATTACAAAACATTTCATGCACATGCTCTTTGAGTTAGACGTATTATTCACAAAGTCTCTCTATCACAGTTCTCTTACTTACACCTTCCTATGGAATTGAGCTCTATAATTATGTTCCTGAATTGAGATATAACACTATTGATACTTCCCACTTGCTTTTCCTAAATTCTCAACAAGGGACTATTCCCAATGAATTTCTTACAGAAACTTTTTATCTAAATGGACAACATCTGCCCACTTGTTCCCGTCATAGGAAGATATTGTGCCTCCATAACTTTCGTGTCCACTTGGGACATCCCGTAGTAGGAAGCTCACCTTGTCCTAGTATTGTGGTTGCTTGTGGCATGGTCGTATATTGCAGTTGGGAGCTAATATAGCAGAAACATGTCCAGCTCATAACAAATGTTTATCTTCTCTTTACACCTCCAACATGTGTTAATTTTCTCAAGTAAAAATCCATGAAAAAAAAACTCACTATGAACATCTGCAAACCCTCCATGATTATTCCATACTATCTCATTGGGTTCTCATATCACTTCAAGATTCATCAAGGGTTGATAGCCTGCCGCAATTGCTGAAATTGAATGATCTCTTTCCGATAATGGATTATCTACACTTGTGCTAGTCCAACGATCTGCTTATCAGTTTAAGTCTCGCCTTTTGGTTTTGGGTTGGCCAATGAGAAATACACCTAGTAACACATTCGTATGTCAAAACCTTTCTCTCAGTCAAGTCTTATAGCATCTCCCCATATGGCTTGTAATAGCAGGTTGTATAGAAGTGTGTTGTAATGCTTGTTATGAAGTTGAGTTTCTAAACACAATTGAATTTTTGAATTCTAGAGCTATAAATAACATGACTTCATATAAAGATCTTCTTTCAAAAAAAGGGTAGCTTCTCGTAATCGCTTTGTATTGCCACCATTCCTAGTGGTTACAATGTAGAGATTACTTCCATAAGGCTCTCTCACTTCCTGTAATTTGTCTTGCATCATGTGTTGTTTATCCATAATCTTCTATGATATATCATCTCAATGTCTCGACTAGTTATCCAACTATATGATATGATTTAATTAACCTCACTTGTATGCACTCTACAAGCGCCCCGAGAGTGGGCAAATTTCTCCTTTCCTACAGACTCCTAATGTCTTCAACTTGGTTTATGCTCGTTGGTTCCAAATGGTGCTCATTACTTTTGCTACCCTACTATCTTCTTCATCTGATAACTTTCATTGTAGAATTCATTTATGCTTCATGGCATCAAAGAGGAAGTCTTGTCGTATTAAGGATGAGGACATGTTCCTTTTGTTAGGATAAAGAGATATTGCTCGCACTTCTTATGAGAGTTTTTCCTAAACAATAATCTACCTTATCCACTTGTCCATGTGACTAGATAGGCCAGGTTACTTCTCCTCGATAAATGCATTAAGACGTCTCATTCTTTCGAACTTATCCATGTGGGGTTTTAAGTACTTCCTCGCCATTGTTATCGATTTTCTAGGACTACGAGGGCTTGTCTTATGGGTTTCAGAAGTAATGACTTTCCTTTAAGCCCAGGCTAAGATTGCTTTGATTTCAAACGAAAGTGCATCCCCTTTTTCCAAAGTCTTAAATGGGTCGAATTGGATGGGTTACGTGGCCTTCTTCTGACTCGACTTCTAGAATAATAGACTATATCATTTTCATGTGAGGGTAGTTTTACTACCTTTGGTATCACACCCCCTTGGGTGGATAGGAGTGGCATTTGTCTCTCTTCCTGGAGCATCATGAACGCCTCTAACCAATACATGATTTCGTCCCAACATTTAGATATCCGAGCTATGTGGTTTTACTTTAGAAAGGGGTGAGATTAGATGCCTTCAGATTTTTGCACATATCATGAGCATATTGATTTGGAAGGAAAGTTGTCGTACCTTTAGTTCTCTCATATAGGGTCATTTGTCAGGGAAGGTTAAGCTGCTTGAATTATGATAATCTCATAAGTGTTTAACTTCATTTTCATTCTCATGGTCTTATAGCATTGATTCCTTGTGTCAGCTAATGCCAGGAGTGTAACTCAACTTCATATATTTTGAGTCCCATATCGCATTCAAGGTGCCAGAGTATTCTCATCTTTGATAAATTGATTTTCCCTACACTCTAGGAAACGAGTGGTTCGCGTACTTGAGTATTCCTCCTTAATGGTTCATATTGCCAATGTACGAGTTACCCCTATGCCTTATTTGTCTAATAATTGATGTCCCCACAATGATTAACCATGTCAGTATATTTAGTTGTAACCTTCTGTGTCTCTTAGCATATAACCTCATGAAATGCTCTGCTCAGCACGTATCCATTGATTCCTGAATAACTCCAGTCTGAGCTTGAACTCTGTTGTTCCTCATCGTATTAGATCCATTGGGTATTGTAAGTTCAGCCAAGTGAAGGATGAAGTTTCACAGTGTGATCACATATATATTGGGTAGGTAATTTTATGGTCAGTTTATGAAAGCACACCTTAGAGTAATTATTGAAGGTCATCAAGGGTTTAGTGTGAGTGTTCGCCTAGAGATTTAGAATTTTAAGGATGAGCAGGATATTCTCCATATTAACCCCTGAAGATGTTATGTGAGTTGATAATAAAGGTAACATAAGTGTATTACACATCAGGTTGCACTAGGAGTATGATGGTCCTCGTAACTGTTCCTCATGTACTTTGTGTTTCCATATGTTTATGTCTAAGAAGGTAGTGGTAAACGAGGGGTATGAATTGATTTGATTGAACTATATGATCATGGTAATATCTTATATGATGCACTACTGGCAAGAATCATCGTGACTTGACTTCATATGGATTGTTGATTGAAATGAAATTATATTCTTGTTGAACACCTTTGTGATTAAATTAATGGATGGTAAGGACTATTATGAACTCATGATTGTTTGGTTACTACGAAATGACATTCTTGATGGTATGAGGCCATGTGATGGAATTGTGGGTTGTTGTTGTTACCATGAATGGCAATATCCGGTGGAATGTAATTTGTACAGTGGAAATTATTAAAGGTAAAGTCAATGGGTAGTTAGCTCACGCGAGGTGTCTATCTGTCATCCTTGTTGTGTATGTTTGGGAGTTGATATTATTTCCGAGAACGTGTGATGATAGAGCTTGTAAGTAGAGAAGGTCATCTGGAAGGCTGAAAGTGTTGTGGAAGGAAAATTAGTCCACGTTCTGGTACCCCTATGATAATGTAGAGCTTGTAATACTAAGATTAGTATTGTTGATATATACATTGTGGTGCTCTGTCTAGTTGTGGATGTGTTTTTAAGATGATTTTGGTGATTCTCTGGCAGGTGGATAGGCCTAGCTACAAAGGAGACTCTGCCGAAATTTCTGAAAAATTTAGGAGTTAGTCAAAATTTAGGGTCTTGAGGTAGGTGAGAAAAGAGATTCATTATATTAAGCGTTTAAGTCGGAACCTACTCCTCATTAGAGGATGAATGATCCTGGGGGGGGGGGGGGGG
>NC_031989.1:92384312-92384596 GCF_001879085.1 Nicotiana attenuata | reverse complement strand
GGGGAGAATGTAAGGCCCCGAAATTTTCGCTAAGTAATTTAGGATTTCGTGGTGTCACGTAGGCTTATTTTAACATTTTTATGTGCTATTAACATGGTGTACATCCATTGGATTTGGTAAATATGTGTATAAGTCTTATGGTAAGTAATTTGGGGTCCAAGGAAAGGCCAAAGTCTAAGAAAAATTGGAAAAGTCCATAATAGGCAAAAATTCCCAACGATCTTGCACTAGTCCCTACTTTGAACAAGCACATCTAAATATGTATAATGTTTTATGTGATGAAT
>NC_031989.1:92278795-92384302 GCF_001879085.1 Nicotiana attenuata | reverse complement strand
GATTGGGTTAGGGAATGAAGAAAATTTTGGAAAGGGGATTTGAAATCAAGATGCTCAACTAGTATTTGATAAAATGCTCAAATGAGCTAGAATTATGAATATCTTCCTAATTTGTGTTCAATTTTGCTATGTCCCAAAATAGATTGAAGTTTCTAGAATTTCCGGAATATCGTAGTAATTAAAGGAAAGCTCAAGAAAGGTATGTATGGCTAACTTTAACTCTTGTAGAATCCCCCTTGTTGTGACGAGCATACGGTATGTGTACCTTGTATGAGAATATGTGAATTGATTGCCTTAGTTGATTTCCATACCACCAAGTTATATGTGATTGTGAGAAGTGATTTGATGTGCCTATCTTGTTATGTGCAAAGTTTGTAAAAGCTTGAGGATGTCGACATGGAAGTATGTGTTTACTTATGTGAACTATTTGTGAATTCTTGTGATTTATGTGCCTTGAACGTTGTTGGTTAAGTCTTATGATATGATGGTGCAAGTAAATGGAAACAAACCAAATGTGGGTGTGTGATTGTGAAAGTGTTATGTGGTAAGAACTGAGAAACAAATGATAGAAGGAAATCGTAAAAGATGCACTTGGAACAACTGTGGTAATAACATATTTGGCTTGTTGTGGGTAATTATTGTGATGACTTAAATTGCATATGAGTTGTTGAATATGATGAAGTGGTATTGATGGTTACGGAAATTCTTGTGAATTGTTGTGGTTGTTCTTTGAGAATTGTTGTTGTTGTTCTTGTGAATTGTTGTTGTTGTGTGTTGTTTGTGAATTGTGATTGTTCGGTGGGATCGGGTTGCGCGCTGCAACACGAAGTAATAAGGTGTGGGTTGTGGTGATAAGGGTGGCCGAGGTAATAAGAGTGGCCGAGGTAATAAGGGTGGAAAGTGATCGAAATCACTATTGAAATGAAAGTATGAGAAATTTGTTAAAAATCATTGATGTGATAATGTTGAAGGGGAAAAGGAGAGATTGTAAAACTTGTTTGGCTTTGATTGTTTCTTTCACGTGCATTTGGTCGTTGATTCTATTGATGTCTGTTACTTGTGTGTGTTATTTGATTTTACTTGGGGTGAAGTTGTTTATACATACCAGTACAATTCAAATGTATTGACGTCCCATTTTGCCGGGGGCGCTACATTCGTGTTATAATTGTAGGTGGTTCTATAGCAGGTACTCCAGTCCACCGACAGTAGCACCTCCTCCACTTTCCATCAGCTGTATTTGTGAGCCCCTTTACTCTCGGGGCCCTACGTGGCTCATGCCGCCTTTCCTCCGGAGTTTATATTGGTATTTGTGTAAGGTATAGCCGGAGCCTTGTTGCCGGCATTTCCATATTATTCTTCAATTGTGTTTAGAGGCTCCGTAGACAGGTTGTGGGTAGTGTCGGGCATGGGGATTTAAAAATTGACATATCGATGTTTGGCAATGATGTATAAAACTTCTAATACCTTTAATATTGCGAATGAAGTAGCTAATGAAAATGAAATGGAAATTGTTAATGATATGTTTATAGAATTTGATTAATGGAGTCCATCTCCTATTTATTCATGAGTTAGTTTGGGTAGAATGAGATCTAACAGGCTTGCTCGATCATGTTTACTCGGTTGAGCGCCGGTCGCGCTCCTCGGATTTTGGGGCGTGACACTAAAGATAAGGCGATAATAAAACCGAGAGGCTGACAATCGGGGCCTCGAGCTTGTCGATACGGAGGCCTCGAGGTCGGTTCTGTAGCCCGATAATTTGCTATCGGGGGCGATCGGGGTATAACTAACAGTTATAATAAAATCAAAGAAGGCTCTTTATGGCCAATGATAAGCAATAAATGATGAACAAGTATGAAGATAATAAATGAAAGGAATAATAACAAGAAAATATGTTAGAGAGCAGAGAGAATGTTCTTTTTTGTATATTCATGTGGAGCAGCTGGAGCAATAGAGAGTACAAACATGACAAGGATCCCCTTTATATAGGAGGGGAATCCCAACATAATACAAAATGTATTAAGTACAAAGATACGGAGATGCGACAGCTGAATGACACCCTGACTCGGATTCGAAGTAGATCAGCATACTCTGTCAGCCCTAGGCGTGTGCTTTGGGAACTTCCCATTTCTACTACTATCGTGATCATTGCTACCATGGGGTCGAGTGTCGATGAACCTCGAGGGAAGATGCTCGACCATGGCCTCGAGCCTTCGAGATGACTTTCCTTAGCGCTTTAATGATGAGGAATCGAACTCTCCGATTTCGCCGTACACAGATAGTCCCCGCGTTTCTTAGAGAGGAGCGACAAGAAACGATTATGACATCTGACTCTTTGGATTTCCCGTGATTTCGTCGTACCGATGATATCAACCTATGACGTAAGTCTTTGCGATAATCGGGGCGCCCCATGGACTTGTCTTTTTAGTTCCATTCGATGCGCTGCCGATTCCCATTCTTCAAAGCGACGGTGACGCCGTGGACTCGATTTTCAATAAAGCATTTGTTATTCCTGCCGATCTATCTATCAAAGGCATTGATGGCGTTGCTGGTCACATTATCACCCCCTATAAATGGGGGCCTTCCGATACTATCTCTTTATTCAAGTGCCTTTCTCCATCTATTCATCCTTTTCTTCTCATCATCCTCCTTCACTGCTATTTTCCATGTTTGAGCCCTGCAGTCTTAGGGCCGTATGGCGGTGTTTTCATCAGTCATGCCGCGACTCTTTCATAAGTCTTTCTCTTAGTGAGCGAAACTGCACCGACTTGCCATTGTTATTGCTGTCGTTGGCTCGAGATGGTAAGACATGGAGGCCAATCTTTCCCGTCTTGGGAATGCGCTTGGACTATACACCGTTGCTCACGAGGGTGGTCGGACTATACACCGCTGCTCACCCTCCTACCCTGGCCTGGTGCACTACACCCTCTTTGATTTCCTTGGGGTGAAGTGGCATCATTGGCCGGTAGCTTGCACGACACAATGTCCCAAGAAGTGGACTTAAAGTAGCTGCGCAAGTAAGGCCGACGCCTACCGAGCCTTCTACCGGGCCGGGCTATGGCATTTTTTCATCCCTTTCTGCTCCTCCCACTTTCCTCTTCTCCATCTTCTCCTTTGAAGTGCTACTTTGGGGACCGGGATGAGACCATTGAGTAAGTGGTGCTTGAGTATACTGCCGCCGAGGATGCTCTTTGGAGAATAGGCTAGGCTCTAGGCTTCTGCTATACGTATGCCTTTTCACATCTTTGTTTCTGTGTAAGGACCCCTCGTGGGCTTTTGTAATCGAATGCTCATGAATACAAAGATGTTTCTTCAATTCTGTCTTTGGTGCTGGTTGTTTTTCCTTTTACTTATGCTTATGGAAACCTTGAATGCATGATCCTAGCGGTTGTTGTCGATATCGAGCCCAAGTGGGAGTGTATTTCTCTAACCTTTGGTTGTTTAGTACGGCTCCTCGTAGAACCGTTTGCCATTCCTCGGACCAAACCCGGATTGGACTGATAGACTCGGGTCGTCGGAACCCTTACTTCGGGCTGAATGAGGATAACACTTCGAACCTTCAGACTTTCGAGAACAGTCTTTAGGCCTTGCAATACTCTTCGAGGGAAATTCGCTCAAGAGCCCTAGAATCGGGTCTGCCTTTAAGCTCTCGAGGGCAGTCCCCGAGTGGAAACCTACTTTGAACTTAGCGCAAAATAGCCCTAAGGCGTTATAGGTAGATCACAAATGAGGTTTTTACCCATATTTAGATGGTATTCCGTGATCTAGCCCATATGGATGGAGTTCAAATGCTTGTTTCTTTTGAGCTTAACTCCCTTTTAGCGGAGGTCCTCGAGGTCGGGTACCACCTCAAGAATCATAACTATGCCGTCGGTTTATTGGAGCCTAACATCTTCTTGGTGGAGATCCTCGAGGTCGGGTACCACCTCGGGATTGGCGATAATGTTGTCGGCTTCCTAAAGCCTAACTTCTCTTGATGGATATCATCGAGGTCAGGTACTACCTCAGGATTGGCAATGATGCCGTTGGCTTTTTGGGCAGGCGGGTCGCTGCCTCTTTTCCCTTCTATAGGGTCGTTCGAGCCCCTTTGGAGATCCCATTATATTAAGCGATTACATTTCCTTTTTTGTGTTGAACCTTTCATTACTTCAGTGCTAACGTACTTGCATAAATTTCTGCTCTAGCTCTCCGATTTTTTCACCTCCTTGGCAACCACATTGGGGTCTGCCCGGCAGAGGGGGGAGAGTTCCGCCTCTGGTACCCAGGACCAACGAGAGCGTACCTCGAAGATTGCTTCTTTGATAAGAGAAGAACACCTTGGGTTAGTGAGAAAAGACTGTGGCTGGGGGGAGAAAGTAGTGTTGCAGATTCTTTCCGTGGATGAGGGCATCACAGATTGTGTCGC
This sequence comes from Nicotiana attenuata, assembly GCF_001879085.1. Taxonomy (NCBI): domain Eukaryota; kingdom Viridiplantae; phylum Streptophyta; class Magnoliopsida; order Solanales; family Solanaceae; genus Nicotiana; species Nicotiana attenuata. Next base: position 92,379,900 of record NC_031989.1, on the reverse strand, counting down.
TGAATTTTTGAATGTGTACACGTATCTCTTGACACTGGCCCCCCTTGATAGGGTTGTGCTAGATTTCTGTTTGAAGTATCGGGTTACTTTGGCGCAGATCCATCCATCATTTTGGCGGATAGTGTTGATTATGAGATTCTTTACGGAGAAGGCGGGGCTTGACTTCACGCTCAGTCATCTCATCAGGCAGTACCATCCTTTTCATTATCGGGGCATCTTAACCTTGCGATGCCGGTCGACCACTCCCTTCATCATCGATGATGAGGAGGATGGAGATTGAGAGTGGATGAGTCGATTCGTCCGAGTCCGAATGACTGACATTATCCCTGTGGAACATATGCCATTCCCCAAAGAATGGAATCATACACATAAGTGGCACATTCCATATCTTCGCAATTTTGCCTGTGGTGGAGGCTGATATCATGATCGTGCCATCTTTTATTCTTCTGCAGTGATTGCATGGGCGCCAGGTGACGTTCCCTGTCTGCCGGATTGGGTTCGGAAGTTGGTGACCCACTCAACTTGTGACGAGCACAGGTGGCGAGCTGTGTTCCGGGGCAGATGGGAAACAAAACATCATGGTGAGTGTTGTGCTATTTTTTCCTTTCCCTTCCTTCATTTGGAGAGGCAATTTCCCTTTCTGCATGTTAATCTTGTTGTTGTACTAATCGGAGAGCCTTCTGAGGCGAGGCCACGCTCCTTTGAGGAGTGGGAAGGGCCGCTAGCCTCCAGGCTGAAGAATGACAACAATAAGCGGGAGATGCCTTTACAGGGTGATGGCGCTCAAAGCAGGGCGAGGCTGGACCCGATTTTCGGAGCGGAAGCATCATCCGAGCCTGTCGTGCCCGTGGTTCCCGGTTCTGAAAAAGTGGTTTCTCCGTTGCCACTACCTTCTCATTCTGCTGATAGTGCTTCAGGAGATACTTGAAACTCGGGGTCATCTACTCCGAGCGACCGTGTCTTGACCGCAGTCAATCTCTTTAGAGCTGAGGGAGCTAGGTTAACGGATTCACGTTTGGCCCTCAAAGAAGCCCAGCACCTTCACTTCGTGGTGAGTTTTGACGTAGGCCCTTTGAATTTCACACCTTGCCTTTCTTATTGGGTTTCCCTTTGCATGCCTTTGATAGGCTTATGTTTGGGCTGCTTCGTCATGAAGCTCGGCTGCGGAAAGCTCTAGATGAGGAGAGATCCCTTAGGCTCCTTTGCGATGAAAAGGATGCCGAGCTGGAACACTTGCGGTATGAGGCGAGCCAAAGCTTGAATTAAGAGCGCTTCTTAGAGGAGCAGGTAACTTTCTGCCCTGGGTGAGTTTGCGCCCCGCCTCCTGGCTTCTAAGGCTAATACTTCATTTATTTCAGTTGCAAAAAAGGACGGAGGCCCTGGAGCGCCTTCGGGATGAAGCCGGCCGAGCCAAGAGTGAACATGATGAGCTAAGAGCTCTGGCGGAGGTTCAGGCTTTAGAGGAGAGGGATGCCCTGGCTAAAGTTCCAGGCCTCGAGGCCCAAGTATGCTTAGCCTGTGACAATGCTTCGGCTCAAGCGGACGCGATTGTGAAGCTCGAATCCGAGCTTTCGAAGGTAAGGGCCGAGATTGTTGATGCCCGAGCGTAAGCTGTAATGAGCCGAACTAAGGCTGACCAGGAGATGGCAATCCACTTAAAGGATGCTACTGATGCTCAAGCTGAGTTGAGAAGGATCCTCAATCGTGAAGAGAAGATTAAAGAATATGCTCGTTGAAAGTCTCGAAGGAAGACTCTCAAGGAGATCTGTGCTAGGGGATTTGTTCTCTCGGAAGAGTTAGCGCGAGCGAGGGAGGATGCGTGTGATGCTCGGTTACTTCTATCTGACATTGGGGAAAGCGATGATGAGGCCGGCAGGCCGTGGATCCTGGGGGGAGCATAGATTTTTGCCATCTGTATATAGTATTTTCAAAGCATGTTTGTAGGTGAAGATTGCGTTATTTCGTATATGTGTATAAGGAGACCCTTGCGGCTTTATTTCTTCCGCATCTCTTTCTGTCTTGAATTTGGCCAGGCGAATTGGTCTTTGATTTGGTAGGAATCCTTAGATTCGGGATACGGCCCTGAGGCTCATTAGGCTGGCAATAATGACTCTTATGCCTCGGGTCGAAGTGACCTTTCACTGTGAGCTGGCATTTGAGCTCTTATGCTTTTCGCCTTGGGGCATTTTAGGTAACTATTTTGGGTTCAGTCTCCGAATCGGGCTACGATTCGAGCTCATTCGACCTTCAAGTTTTTAAATTTGCATGGGCTGGCAGAAATGGCTCTTACGCCTTGGGTCGATGTGACCTTCCAGTGTAAGCTGGCATTTGAGCTCTTATGTTTTTTGCCCTGGGGCGTTTTCAGGTAACTATTTGGGTTTAGTCTCCGAATCTGGTTGCAGCTCGAGCTCATTCGACCCTCAAGGTTTCAAATTTGCATGGGCTGGCGACAATGGCTCTTATGCCTTGGGTCAAAGCGACCTTTCATACGGGCTTTATTTTTCCCTCGTTAAGGACTTTTTGCGTTAATTTTTTGCCTGACTCTTCGACAGTTCGAGAAGAACCTCGATTATGAGCCGTTTTGTGGCGATGATCGAGCACCTCGCAAGGTTTAGCTTAGAGGCTGAGTATCTCGAAGCCTGTGATTTGGAGCTGACATGGTCGAAGCTCTTTTGCCTATGTCGAGGGTAGCTTGTTTAACCGGTTCTTTTAGAAGTAGATTCGAAGTAATTGAAGGCCTGTGATTTTGTAGCGACGGTCGGGCATCCCTGAGTTGCGTTAGTTTGGCTGGTACAGCCTTATGACCGTAGTCATTTGTGCTTGGCCGGAGTCGTTTTTGATCCCAAGTGAAGTAGTTTGGGCGTCTATATCGAGCGTATGACTTTTAGGGGTCTTACAAGTTTGTTATATAGCCTAAAATTTGAGATCTGGTTTATGCCTTTAGCAAGGTCTTACAAAATTTTCATGCCGTTGAGGTCTTATAGTTTTTAGATACTTGGTACAAGTATGGTTCATGCCTTCCTTGAGGTCATACAGATGTTGCCACTTGGTACAAGTGCGGTTCATGCCTTGCTCGAGGTCTTACAGACGTTGTCACTTGGTACAAGTGTGAGTCATGCCTTGCTCGAGGTCTTACAGATGTTGTTGCTGCCTTAAGTAGGTCTTACAAGACCGAGTCTGCCCGCTCGGGGTCTTATGGCCTCGGGTTTTTGTAATGAATGGTGCTTGGCGACAGTCCTCTAGTTAACGAGGGCATCATGGCTCAGGAGCCATTTACTTGTAAGCTTGGTGTTTCCTCATTAAGGGCTTATGACTTTGGCGATTCCGACCCTTAGGTCATACGATTTTTGAGATTTTGACGCCAGTCCCCAAGTGTTCGGGTCACTTTAAGCCTTGGAGTCATTTCGTGATTTTCATGTTGCCTCATTGAGGACTTATGAGCTTGGAGTCCTGACCCGGAGGTCGTTAGGAGATTGATTTGTCGATGCCAGTCCCCGAGTGTTCGGGACGCTTTGACGGAGGAGTGAGTTTCTTTTGGAGTGTGAGATGTTTCGACAAAAGGCATTCTTCGATTACTTGGTACAAGTATACATGTTTTCACCATTGGGGGCCTGGCTACACGGACACGGTGCGTGTGACCGTTTGGCCCGGTACATCATTTTTCTATTGGACCCCGTTTAGCATTTCTTAGTTTTTCCTATGAATGGCCTTTCGGGGGGACGCCCCGCAGTGTTAGAGGTTGATTGCAAAAGAAGCCTTGAATACTTGTTGAGTCTTCCATAAGTAGCATGTGGATGTTGCCTCGTTAAAAACCTTGCCGGTAAAAACTCTTTTCGGGATAAAAACTCGGCCGAAGGAAAAGAGTGCAACGGATGCTTTTAAACCTTAAGGTCTTCGAGCTGGATCAGCGTCACAACCGCTTCGATCGGGCACCTGCATAAGAGTTAGTGCGAAATATAAAATGAAAAAGGGAGATAGCGATACCTTAGCGTGGGATGTGCCAGCGATGTTACGAGGTCTGATATATCTCAGTCGCTTGCGATGAGGACGCGGTACGGTCCTCTGTTTTGTTTAATCGGGCTTGACCGAAGATGTAGTTTGATCATTATTTGGTTCTTTCACGGGTGGAGGTATCGGTGTTGGTGCTATATCGTGCACAGCGAACATTTCCCTAGCTGCATGCTGTTCCCCGTAGACAGTTTTAATCCCATCCTTTGTCGGGAATTTCATCATTTGGTGGAGGGTGGATGGTACTGCTCTTATGCAGTGTATCCATGGTCTCCCGAACAAGGCGTTGTACCTCATGTCTCTTCGATGACATGCAATTTGACATTCTGGGTTGTGCCGGCCACGTTGACCGGGAGGGTGATTTCTCCTTTTGTCGTTTCGCTTGCCATGTTGAATCCGCTGAGGACTCGAGTGGCGGGCACGATTTGGTCAAGTAGTCCGAGCCACTCTATTACTCTCGACCTGATAAAGTTGGCCGAGCTACCTGGATCCACGAGTACACATTTTACTTGAAATGTATTTACGAGGAAAGAGATTACCAGTGCGTCGTTGTGAGGTTGAGACAAGGTCTCGGTATCCTCTTCACTAAACATGAGGACATCCTCGGGTATGCACCCCCGGGTTCGCTTTTCTCTAGTGATGGATATTTTTATCCTTATCATCACGGGTTCTTGTGGGGTATCAACGCCTCCCAGGATCGTGTGGATGACATGTTGCAGCTCGTTCGTTTCGTTCTTTTTGGCCGCCTCTCTTTCTCGAAACTGGTTGTTGGCCTGATCACTTAGGAATTCCCGGAGATGACCCTTGTTGAGTAGTCTGGCCACTTCCTCTCGGAGCTGGTGGCAATCCTCGGTCTTGTGGCCATGTGTGTTGTGAAATTCACACATCAAGTTATGATTCCTTTGCGAAGGATCCGATTGCACAGGCCTGGGCCACTTGGCGTCCTTTATTCTGCTGATGGCGAAGACAATATCCGATATATCGACGTTGAAGTTGTATTCTGACAGGCGAGGTGCTATGTGTATGAAGTTTAGAGACGAAACGGGAGCTAACGATAAGGCGATAATCAAACCGAGAGGCTAACAATCGGGGCCTCGAGCTTGTCGATACGGAGGCCTCGAGGTCGGTTCCATGGCCTGGTAATTTGCTATCGCGGGCGATCGGGGTATAACTAACAGTTATAATAAAATCAAAGAAGGCTCTTTATGGCCAATGATAAGCAATAAATGATGAACAAGTATGAAGATAATAAATGAAAGAAATAATAACAAGAAAATATGTTAGAGAGCAGAGAGAATGTTCTTTTTTGTATATTCATGTGGAGCAGCCGGAGCAACAGAGAGTACAAACATGAAAAGGATCCCCTTTATATAGGAGGGGAATCCCAACATAATACAAAATGCATTAAGTACAAAGATACAGAGATGTGACAGCTGAATGACACCCTGACTCGGATTCGAAGTAGATCAGCATACTCTGTCAGCCCTAGGCGTGTGCTTTGGGAACTTCCCATTTCTACTACTACCGTGATCATTGCTACCATGGGGTCGAGTGTCGATGAACCTCGAGGGAAGATGCTCGACCATGGTCTCGAGCCTTCGAGATGACTTTCCTTAGCGCATTAATGATGAGGAATCGAACTATCCGATTTCGCCATACACAGATAGTCCCTGCGTTTCTTAGAGAGGAGCGACAAGAAACGATTTTGACATCTGACTCTTTGGATTTCCTGTGATATCGTCGTACCCATGATATCGACCTATGACGTAAGCCTTTGCGATAACCGGGGCGCCCCATGGACTTGACTTTTAAGTTCCATTTGATGCGCTGCCGATTCCCATTCTTCAAAGCGACAGTGATGCCGTGGACTCGATTTTCAATAAAGCATTGGTTATTCCTGCTGATCTATCTATCGAAGGCATTGATGGCGTTGCTGGTCACATTATCACCCCCTACAAATGGGGGCCTTCCGATACTATCTTTTTATTCAAGTGCCTTTCTGCATCTATTCATCCTTTTCTTCTCATCATCCTCCTTCACTGCTATTTTCCATGTTTGAGCCCTGCGGTCTTAGGGCCGTATGGCGGTGTTTTCATCAGTCATCCCGCGACTCTTTCATAAGTCTTTCTCTTGGTGAGCGAAACTGCACCGACTTGCCATTGTTATTGCTGTCGTTGGCTCGAGATGGTAAGACAGGGAGGCCAATCTTTCCCGTCTTGGGAATGCGCTTGGTCTATACACCGTTGCTCACGAGGGTGGTCGGACTATACACCACTGCTCCCCCTCTTACCCCGGCTTGGTGCACTACACCCTCTTTGATTTCCTTGGGCTGAAGTGGCATCATTGGCCGGTAGCTTGCACGATACAATGTCCCAAGAAGTGGACTTAAAGTAGCTGCGCAAGTAAGGCCGACGCCTACCGAGCCTTCTATCGGGCCGGGCTATGGCATTTTTTCATCCCTTTCTGCTCTTCCCACTTTCCTCTTCTCCATCTTCTCCTTTGAAGTGCTACTTTGGGGACCGGGATGAGACCATTGAGTAAGCGGTGCTTGAGTATACTGCCGCCGAGGATGCTCTTTGGAGAATAGGCTAGGCTCTAGGCTTCTGCTATACGTATGCCTTTTCACATCTTTGTTTCTGTGTAAGGACCCCTCGTGGGCTTTTGTAATCGAATGATCATGAATACAAAGATGTTTCTTCAATTCTATCTTTGGTGCTTGTTGTTTTTCCTTTTACTTATGCTTATGGAAACCTTGAATGCATGATCCTAACGGTCGTTGTTGATATCGAGCCCAAGTGGGAGTGTATTTCTCTGACCTTTGGTTGTTTAGTACGGCTCCTCGTAGAACCGTTTGCCATTCCTCGGACCAAACCCGGATTGGACTGATAGACTCGGGTCGTCGAAACCCTTACTTCGGGCTGAATGAGGATAACACTTCGAACCTTCAGACTTTCGAGAACAGTCTTTAGGCCTTGCAATACTCTTCGAGGGAAATTCGCTCGGGAGCTCTAGAATCGGGTCTGCCTTTAAGCTCTCGAGGGCAGTCCCCGAGTGGAAACCTACTTTGAACTTAGCGCAAAATAGCCCTAAGGTGTTATAGGTAGATCACAAATGAGGTTTTTACCCGAATTTAGATGGTATCCCGTGATCTAGCCCATATGGATGGAGTTCAAATGCTTGTTTCTTTTGAGCTTAACTCCCTTTTGGCGGAGGTCCTCGAGGTCGGGTACCACCTCAGGAATAGTAACTATGCCATCGGTTTATTGGAGCCTAACATCTTCTTGGTGGAGATCCTCGAGGTCTGGTACCACCTCGGGATTGGCGATAATGTTGTCGGCTTCCTAAAGCCTAACTTCTCTTGATGGATATCATCGAGGTCGGGTACCACCTCAGGATTGGCAATGATGCCGTTGGCTTTTTGGGCAGATGATGCTATGTGTATGAAGTTTAGAGACGAAACGGGAGCTAAAGATAAGGTGATAATCAAACCGAGAGGCTGACAATCGGGGCCTCGAGCTTGTCGATACGGAGGCCTCGAGGTCGGTTCTGTGGCCCGATAATTTGCTATCGTGGGCGATCGGGGTATAACTAACAGTTATAATAAAATCAAAGAAGGCTCTTTATGGCCAATGATAAGCAATAAATGATGAACAAGTATGAAGATAATAAATGAAAGCAATAATAACAAGAAAATATGTTAGAGAGCAGAGAGAATGTTCTTTTTTGTATATTCATGTGGAGCAGCAGGAGCAACAGAGAGTACAAACATGACAAGGATCCCCTTTATATAGGAGGGGAATCCCAACATAATACAAAATGTATTAAGTACAAAGATACGGAGATGCGTCAGCTGAATGACACCCTGACTCGGATTCGAAGTAGATCAGCATACTCTGTCAGCCCTAGGCGTGTGCTTTGGGAACTTCCCATTTCTACTACTACCGTGATCATAACTACCATGGGGTCGAGTGTCGATGACCCTCGAGGGAAGATGCTTGACCATGGCCTCGAGCCTTCGATATGACTTTCCTTAGCGCTTTAATGATGAGGAATCGAACTCTCTGATTTCGCCGTACACATCCCATATTTTCTTGTCCAATAGCCCACACCATCTACATGTGTCCAGGCGAACGGATCTGAATCGGCCTAATATTTTGCCGGCCCAAAAAATGACCTAAGGAATAATAGTCAATGCATCACCATGACCGTTCCTCATTTTTGGCGTTTTAGGGCGATAAAAGTTAAATTCTTCACAATTCTAAGATATTCTTGTGCTATAGCCCAAACCATCGGCGTAGGTACGGGCGACCGGACCCGAATAACCTAAAATTTTGTCGGCCATCAAAAACCATCTAAGGAATAATAGTCATCACCTTGCCATGACCGATCCTTATTTTTTTGACGTTTAGCTCCATAAAATTAGAATTCCACTTGATTTCTAGATTTTCTTGTGCTATAGCCCATGCCATCGGCATGCGTTCCGACGTCCGAACCCGAATAGCCTAAAATTTTGCCTGCCTGTCAAAAACCACCTAAGGAACAATAGTCAACGCCTCGGACTGACCGTTCCTCTTTTTGTTTGGCAATTTAGGACCATAAATTTGGATTTCTTCCCTGTTCCAGAATTTTCGTATGTTATAGCCCAAGCCATTGCAATGGGTCCGGGCAACCGGACTCATGTCCTAAGGAATAATAGTTATTGTCTCGCCATGATCGTTTCTTGTTTTTTAGCATTATAGGGCCATTCAACTGGACGTTTTCCCCATTTCCAGATTTTTCGTGTGCTATAGTCTACGCCACCAACATGGATCCAGGCAACCGGACCCGAGTCGCCTAAAATTTTTTTAGCCATCAAAAACTACCTAAGGAACAATATTCGTAATCTTGCCATGAACGTTTCTCATTTTTTGGCATTTTTAGTGACATTAAACTGGGCTTTTCCCCAATTCCTAGATTTTTCGTGTGCTATAGTCTACACCACTAGCATGGGTCCTGGTGATCGGGCCCGAATAATCAAAAAACATTTTGGGCAATGGAAAACTACCTAAGGAACAATAGTCTATGCTATGCCATGACCGTTCCTCATTTTTTGGCGTTTTAGGGTCATAAAACTAGAATTCGTCCCTATTCCCGGATTTTCATGTGCTCGTTATCGACATGGGTCCGGGCGATCGGACCTGAATCGCCTAAAAATTTTCCGGCCCATCAAAAGCCACCTAAGGAATGATAGTCACCGACTCTCCATGAACGTTCTTTATTTTTTAACGTTCTAGGGCCATGAAACTGGAATTTCGCTCGATTCCCAAATTATCGTGTGCTATAGACCACTCCATCGGCATGGGTCAGAGCAACCAGACCCGAATCGCGTAAAAATTTTCCGGCCCATCAAAATCCACCTAAGAAATAATAGTTATCATCACGTCGTGATGATTACTCATATTTTGACTTGTTTGGGCTATAAAACTAGAATTTCACCCGATTTTGAGATTTTTCTTGAGATATAGCCCATGCAATCCTGACCAGACCTGAATCGCCTAATATTTTGCCGGCCCATCAAAAACCACCTATGATACAATAGTCATCGTCTCGACAACATCGTTCCTCGTGTTTTGGCTATTTAGAGCAATACAACTGAAATTTTGCCCAATTATCAAATTGTCGTGTCATGTAGCCCACGCTATCGATATGTGTACGGATGACCGGACCCGAATCGCCTAAAACTTTACCGACCCATCTAAAACCACCTAAAGAAAAATAGTCATCACCTTGCCATGATAGTTCCTTGATTCTTTTCGTTTTAGGGACATAAAATTGGAATTTTGCTTGATTCCCCAATTTTCGCGTGCTGTAGACCAAGCCATCAGCATTGACGATCGAACCCGAATCGCCTAAAATTTTGCTGACCCATCAAAAAATTTCTAAGCAACAATATTAATCGTCACAACATGATTGTTCCTCATTTTTTTTGACGTTTTAGGGCCATACAACATTAAGTTTGCTCTATTCCCAAATTTTCATCTGCTATAGCCCGCGCCATCGGCATGAGTCCAGTTGACTGGACCCAAATCGCCTAAAATATTACCGGCCAATCAAAAACCACCTTAGGAACATTCGTCAACGCCACGCTATGAACGTTTCTCATTTTTGGGCATTTTAGGGCAGTAAAACTAGCATTTCGCATGATTTCAGATTTTCATATGTTATAGGCCACGTCATAGGTACGTGTTTGGGCGATCGGACCCGAATCGCCTGAAATTTTGTCGGCCCATCAAAAACCATCTTAGGAAAAATAGTCATTGTTTTGCAATGACCGTTTTCCCTTTTTTTCTTTTTGCGTTTTAGGGTCATAAAATTGGAATTCTGCCCGATTCCCATATTTTCGTGTGCTATAGCCCACGCCCCCTACATGGGTCCACGCGAACGGACCTAAATTGCCGAAATTTTGCTGCCCCATCAAAAATGAACTAAGGAAAAATATTCAATGCCTTGCCATGACCGTTCCTCATTTTTATGCGTTATAGGGCGATAAAACTTAAATTCCACACAATTCTAAGATATTCGTGTGTTATAGCTCACGCCATTCGACCGGACACGAATTGCCTAATATATTTCTGGCCCATCAAAAATCACATGAGGAACAATAGTCATCGTCTCCGCAAGACAGTTCCTTATATTTTGGAATTTTTGTGATATAAAATAGGAATTCCACTCGGTTCCCAGATTTTCGTGTGCCAAGACCACGCCATCTGCATGGGTCTAGACGAGCGGACCCGGAACGCCTAAATTTTTTTTGAGTCATAAAAAATGACCTGAGGAACAATAGACGTCGCATCACCATGATTGATCATCGTTTTTGCCATTTTTTGGGCCATAAATGTATAATTTTTCTCGATTCCAGATTATCATGTGCTATTGCCCATGCCGTCAGCATGGGTCTGGGCGAGAGGACACGAATCATCTAAAATTTTACCGGCCCATCAAAACCACCAAAGAAATGATATTCATCACCTCTTCGTGACCGTTTCTCTATTTTTTTGGCATTTTAGGGCCATGAAACTGGAATTCCGTCTTATTCCAAGATTTTTGTTTGCTATAGCCCACGCCATTGGTATGGGTCTGGGCGAACGAACCCGAACTGCTTAAAATTTTGTCGTCCCATTAAAAACAACATATGGAACAATTGTAATTATCTCACCATGATCGTTTCTCATTTTTTGGCATTTTAGGTCATCAAACTGGAATTCCGCCCGATTTCCAAATTTTCGTGTGCGATAGCTCGTGCAATCGGCATGGATGTAAACAACCAGACAAGAATCGGCTAAACTTTTGCAGACCTATCAAAAACCACCTAAGGAACAATAGTCAGTTCCTCAGCATGATTGTTCCTCGATTTATGGTATTTTAGGGACATAAAATAAGAATTCCTCCCGATTCCCAGATTTTTGTGTGTTATAGCCCAACCGTTGGCAAGGGTCTGGTTGACCGGACCTGAATCGCCTAAAATATTAGCGACCTATCAAAAACCATCTTAGGAACAGTATTCAATGCCACGTCATGACCATTTCTCGGTTTTGGCATTTTAGGACGATAAAACTAGAATTTCGTCCGATTTTAGATTTCCTATGTTATAGGCCATCATGCCACGGGCGCGGGTGTGGACGACCGGACCCGAATCGCCTGAAATTTTTTAGGCCCATCAATAACCACCTAAGAAACAATAGTTATCATCTCTTAATAACTGTTCCTCAATTTTTGGCGTTTTAGATCGATAAAACTGAAATTTTGCACGATTCTAAGATATTCCTGTATAGACCACGCCATCGGCGTGGGTACGGGCGACCGGAACCGAATTGCCTATAAATTTTCCGAGTCATCAAAAACCACAAAAGGAACAATGGTCATTGTATCTCTAAGACCGTTCCTCGTTTTTTAGTGTTTTAGGGACATAAAACTCGAACTCCACCCGATTCCAAGATTTTTGTGTGCCATAGACCACGTCATCAGCATAGGTCTGGACGAGCGGACCCGGAATGCCTAAAAAAGTTTTGACTCATCAAAAACTACCTGAATAACAATAGTCAACACCTCAGCCACGATTATTTTTCATTTTTTTTGTGTTTTAGGGCAATAAATCTAGAATTTCGTTCGATTTCCAGATTTTCGTGTGTTATTGCCCACGCAATCAGCATGGGTCCGGGCAACAGGACCCGAATCATCTAATATTTTGTCTACGCATCAAAAAACACCAAAGAAACAATACTCCTCGCCTCGTCATGACCGTTTCTCGTTTTTTTTGCATCTTAAGGCCATGAATCTCGAATTTCGTCTGATTCCCAAATTTTCGTGTGCTATAACCCATGCCATTGGTAAGAGTCCGGGCGACCGGACCCCAATCGCCTAAAATTTTGCCGGCCAATTAAATACCACATATGGAACAATAGTCATCATCTCACCAAGATCGTTCCTAATTTTTTTGGCATTTTAGGGCATTAAAACTGGAATTCCGCCCGATTCCCGAATATCTTGTGCGATAGTCCATGCCTTCGGCATGGATCCGGACAACCGGACCTGAATCGGCTATCATTTTGCCGACCTATCAAAAGCTACCTAAGGAATAATAGTCACCGCGTTGCCATGACTGCTCCTTTTTTTTGCGTTTTAGTGCCATAAAACTGGAATTTTCTCTGATTTCCATATTTTCGTATACTATAGCCCATGCCATCAGCATGTGTCTGGGTGATCGAACACGAATCTCCTAAAATAGTATACCGGCCCATCAAAAACCACCTTAGGAATATTAGTCATGCCACGCCATGACCGTTCCTTATTTTTTTGGCATTTTAGGGCCATAAAACTAGAATTTCACCCCAATTTTAGATTTTCGTATGTTATAGGCCACACCATCCGCATGGGTCCGGGTAACCTGATCCAAATCGCCTGAAATTTTGTCGACCCATCATAAACCACCTAAGGAATAATAGTAATCGCCTCTTAATGACCGTTTCCCATTTTTTTGTTCTGTTTTAGGGTCATAAACTTGAATTCCACCCGATTCCAAAGACTTCCTGTGCTATAACCCACGCCATCTACATGGGTTTAGGAGAACGTACATAAATCACCTAAAATTTTGGCAGCCCATCAAAAATCACCTAAGGATAATAGTCAATTACTCGCAATGACCGTTCCTCATTTTAAGGCATTTTAGGGCGATAAAATTGCAACTCCGCATGATTCTAAGATATCCGTGTGCTACAATCCACACCATCAGCATGGGTACGGGCGACCGAATCCGAATTGCCTAAAGATTTTTCGGTTCATCAAAAACCACATAAGGTACAATTGTCATCGTCTCGCCAAGATCATTCCTCGGTTTTCGGCATTTTAGGTACATAAAATTGGAATTCCATCTTAGTCGCAGATTTTCGTGTGCCATAGACCACGCCATCGGCATGGGTCCAGACGAGCGGACCTGGAACGCCTAAATTTTTTTCGAATTACCAAAAACGACCTGATTAACAATAGTTATCGCCTCACCAATATTGTTCATCATATTTTTGAGTTTTAGGGCCATAAATTAGGAATTTCGCTCGATTCCTAGATTTTTATGTGCTATTGCCCACGCCATCAGCATGGTCCGGGCGACAAGACTCGCATTATCTAAAACTTTGCAGGCCCATCAAAAACCACCAACATATTATAGTCATCGCCTTGTCATGACTGTTTCTCGTTTTTTTTTTTGCGTTTTAGTGCGCTGGAATTCCGTCTGATTCCCAGATTTGCATGTGTTATAGCCCACACCACCGATGTGGGTCCGAGCGACCAGACCTCTGTCGCCTAAAATTTTGTCGGCCCATTAAAAACAACATATGGAACAATAGTCATCATCTCACAAAGATCGTTACTCGTTTTATTGGCATTTTAGGGTCATAAAACTAGAATTCTGCCGATTCCTAGATTTTCATCTACAATAGCCCATGCAATCGGCATGGATCTGAACAACCGGACCTGAATTATCTAAAAAAAATCCGACCTATAAAAATCCACCTAAGGAACAATAGTCACCGCCTAGCCATGACTGTTCCTTTTTTTGGCATTTTAGTGCCATAAAATTGGGATTTCGCCCGATTCTCATATTTTTGTGTGCTCTAGCCCGCCATCGGCATGGGTCCGAGTGACTAAACCCTCTTGTCGACCCATAAAAAATACCAAAGGAATAATAGTCAACATCTCACCATGACCATTCCATATTTTTATGCATTTTCGGGCTATAAAAGTGATATTCATGTGCTATAGCCCACGCCATTGGCATGGGTCCGGGCGACTTGACCCGAATAGCCTAAATTTTTTTTGGGCCATCACAAACCACCTAAGGAACAATAGTTAATGCCTCTCCTTGACCATTCCTTATTTTTGCCGTTTTAAGGCCATAAAACTGAAATTCCATCTGATTCCCAGATTTTTGTGTGCTATAACCCACGCCATCAGCATGGGTTCTGGCGACCGGACCCGAATTTCCTAAAATTTTGCTGGCCCATCATGAAACACCTAAGGACTAATAGTCAATGTTTCGTCATGACCGTTCCTCATTTTTGGCATTTTAGGGCCACCAAACTGAATTTCACCCTGTCACGACCCAAATTTCCCCTCCGTAGGATGTCGTGATGGCACCTAGTCTTATGGACTAGGTAAGCCTAACATTTATTAAATAATATCCATATCTAAATGAGGACTGATAGATGTAAAAAATAGAAATCTCTATACAAGAATTAAAATCCCAAAACCGATAGTACAAGTCATAAGCTCTTCCGAGTTTGCTAGAAAAACTTCTATATAAAACTGTTTTGAAATAGAGATAAAATAGTGCAAGTAAAATATCGGAAGGTGACTCCGAAGCCTGCAAAAGTAGTAGCAGGTTTACCTTGAGTCTCCACAGCAAGATCCGTACAGCTAACTAGTAATTGACTGACTTCGAAATAATTGGATCTGCACAAAAAAGTGCAGAAACGTAGTATGAATATACCACATCGGTACCCAGTAAGTATCAAGACAAACCTTAGTGGAGTAGTGACGAGGGACAGTCAAGGCACCTACTGGACTAGATAACCTGGACAAGTAAAAGTGGAGAACTAACAGAGTACGATATCTCGACAAAACTATGCATAATGACAACAATAATACGGTGTTTGCAATAAGAAATAGAAGCAACAATTAGCAGCGGAACACAACAAGTAATAACACAGTAGAGTAAGCTGAACACAATTTAAATCTGGTGATTCAACAAATAAAGGAAAGACAGGTAGAAACTCGACAAGAATAACCGCTTCCACACCAAGTTTATTCAATAATCTCCACGAGGTATCAAACCTCCAAAATAGTTGTATACGGTAAATATCAGAAGGCCTGATTTTATGGTCGTACTAGCACTTCGCAAGTGTGTCTCCAAAGGCTCAAGGTTTGCCCCGAGGGTTCCTAACGGTCAACCTCGAGGTAGTGTAAATCGATGATTATCATAGGAGAGCGGGAAGTTCCCAAGGCATATGATCAAAGCTGACAAGACCTGCAAGAGAAACATCAGTCTGTACCAAACTAGCGAATACCTATACCAGCTATATTTCTTTGTAATAAATGCATCTGTACCATATTGGGATTTTCCCTCATATATAAAGGGGATCCTTGTTATTTTGTAAAGGACAGAATATACAACACAACATTCAATACAAGAACAAGAATATTCTCTGCTCTCTAACTTAAACATATTCCCTATTTTGTTCTATTGCCTATATTCATTATCTTACTTACATTTATTACATTTCATTAATTGTCCTTCATTTATTGTTCATTATTGATCATAAAGAGCCTCCATCAAAGCTCTCATAATTGTTAGTCCTTCATCGAATGCCCTTGGCTAAGCATCCAACTCGACCTCGAGGCCCCGTATATGCCAGCTCGAGGCCCCGATTTCCGGTCATTCGGTGTGGTTATTATACTATCTTCAAGCTCTTATCTTATTTTCTAATCTCTCACTTAGCATCTATTGCCTAACAACTAGCATAAAAATAAATCACGTATTTTTAGAATCACAAAATCAAATCTAATTGTTATTACCATTTTCACGGTAAACAGTTTGGCGCCCACCGTGGGGCTAAAAATAATAGTGATTGTTTCCTTGCTAGTTTGCTACATAACACAAGTTATCTTTCATACTTTTTCTTGTCCAAGAATCTTTGATTTCAGGTCAAAATGTCTTTCTCGGTAAACGTGCATGACAACAATGGTCTTGAAGATAATCAAAAATTAGCTGTGAACTGGGCCCCTCGATCTGAGATAATAGAAAGTGGAGTTCCATGAAGCCTTACTATTTCCTTGATATACAACTTAGCATACTGTTCTGCAGTATCGGTGGACTTGACTGGCAAAAAGTGAGCTGATTTGGTGAGTCGATCCACTATTACCCAAATTGAGTCGAATTTGCGCTGAGTGCGAGGTAACCCCACTATGAAATCCATGTTGATCATCTCCCATTTCCACATTGGTATTTCCGTAAGCTGAGTTAACCCACCGGGCCGCTGATGCTCCGCTTTTACTTGCTGACAATTCGGACACTTAGATACAAAGTCCGCCACACCCCACTTCATGCCGTTCCACCAATAAATCTCCTTGAGATCATGATACATTTCTGTAGAACCTGGGTGCACGGAATACCTGGAATTATGAGCCTCCGCCATTACCCTCTCCCGAAGCTTATCCACATCCGTAACACATAGCCTACCCTGACATCGCAATACACCATCCTCACCGCCGAGCAATAATGCCGAAGTCTTGTTATTCAAAGCTGCTTCCTTCATCTGAGCCAATGCTGGATCAATAAACTGCTTTTCCTTGACTTCCGCTACAAGTGACGATTCTGCTCCATTATGCACCATAACATCCCCCTCGCCTGTGGCCGAAATGCAAATCCCCAGACTGGCCAATTGATAAACCTTCCGAGCCAAGGACCTTTGATCCGCTCCCAAGTGAGCCAAACTACCCATAGACTTCCGATTGAGAGCGTCGGCCACCACATTCGCCTTCCCAGGATGGTATAAATGTTCATATCATAATCCTTGAGCAATTCTAACCACCGTCGCTACCTTAAATTCAGCTCTTTCTTCTTGAACAAATATTGGAGACTCTTGTGGTCTGACAACACATCCACATGGACCCCATAAAGATAATGCCTCCATATTTTCAAAGCAAACACAACTGCTGCAAGCTCCAGATCATGCGTCGGATAATTCTTCTCGTGATTCTTGAGCTGCCTTGAAGCATACGCTATAACCTTCCCATGTTGCATCAACACACACCCCAAACCAACCCTGGAGGCATCACAATAAACCACAAATCCTTTTGTGCCTTCTGGCAAGGTCAATATCGGCGCCGAGGTCAACCTCGACTTCAATTCCTGAAAGCTTTTCTCACAAGCGTCGGACCATTGGAACTTAACTGCTTTCTGCGTCAACTTAGTCAATGGGGAGGCGAGGGTAGAGAATCCCTCCACAAACCTCCGATAATACCCTACTAAACCCAAGAAGCTACGAATCTCCGTCGGGGTCGTGGGTCTAGGCCAATCCTTCACTACTGAAATCTTCTGGGGGTCTACCTGAATCACTTCACTAGAAATAACATGACCCAGAAAGGTAACAAACTCCAACCAAAACTCACATTTCGAAAATTTAGCATACAACTGGTGCTGATGAAGAGTCTGCAAAACAGCCCTGAGGTGAGCGGCATGATCCTCCCGGCTCCGTGAATAAACAAGGATGTCGTCAATAAAAACAACCACGAAGGAGTCTAGAAATGGCTTGAAGACCCGATTCATAAGATCCATAAAAGCTGCCGGGGCGTTGGTTAGCCCAAAAGACATGACCAAGAATTCAAAGTGACCATAGCGAGTTCTGAAAGCGGTCTTGGGAATATCCTGCTCCCTAATCTTCAATTGGTGGTACACGAACCGTAGATCAATTTTGGAGAAGAACCTTGCACCTTGCAATTGGTCAAACAAGTCATCAATCCGAGGCAAAGGATATTTATTCTTGATGGTGACTATGTTGAGCTGCCGATAATCAATACACATACGGAGCGACCCATCCTTCTTTCTGACAAAGAGAACTGGAGCACCCCACGGCGACACACTTGGCCGTATAAACCCCTTTTCTAATAAATCCTTCAGCTGCTCCTTTAATTCCCTTAACTCCGCCGGAGCCATTCTGTACGGTGGAATAGATATTGGCTGCGTATCTGGCAATACATCAATCCTGAAATCAATCTCCCTATCTGGTGGAATCCCTGGAAGCTCGTTCGGAAACACTTCAAGAAACTCATTCACGACTGGCACAGACTCGGGGGTAGACACTTCTGAAGTGGTGTCTCCCACCCAGACCAAATGATAGATACACCCCTTCTTGATCATCTTCGAAGCCATGAGGTAGGAAATAAACCTACCCTTCGGCACCACACCATTCCCCTTCAACTCAATAATCGGCGCATTAGGGAACTAGAGTCTCATGACTCATGTTCGGCAGTCAAGTTCAGCAAAGCACGAATAAAGCCAGTCCATACCCATAATCACATCAAAATCCACCATTCCAAGCTCGATAAGATCGTTCGTGGTAACACGACCACATACCGTGACAACACAATTCCTATAAACTCGTGAGACTGTGATAGAATCACCAACCGGAGTCGATACGGAGAACGTCTCATGAAGCTGTTCGAGTTCTATCCCAAAACATGAAGCAATGAATGGGGTAACATAAGACAAAGAGGAACCCGGATCAATAAGAGCATAACAATCAATAGCCTGAACGGACAAGATACCTGTAACCACATCTGGAGAAGCCTCTGCACTCTGGCGACCACTCAAAGCATAAAACCGGCTGGGTCCACCTCAACCACGACCTCCACCCCTAACTGCAACACGCCTTGCTGGGGCTGGAGGACGTACAGATGATGTGGCGACTGAAGAACCGGATGACTGAGCAAATCCCCTACCCATGCCCTGACTGGGCATACGACAGTCCCACTGGATATGACCTCTCACCCCGCATCTAAAACACACCGAGATATCCAAATAACAAGTCTCTGTATGGAATCTCCCACACTTGGGGCATGAAGCCCTCCCCTGGTGTTGTGATCTCCCTCCCGAGCGGCCGGGCTGACGGGATCTCCTACTGTCTGAACCTGGTCTCAAGTGACTGCTCTGCTGATAACTGTGTACAGATGGTGGTGCGCTCGCTGAGGACTGAGCATATGACTGGGATGGCCCTGATGGCCCCCTCCCCTGAACCGGTGTCCCTGAGTGACCCGCGGATCGGCCCCTACTGCTACTCTCCCTTTCTGCCCGTATCTTCAACTTTCTAGCCTCTGTGGCCTGAGCGAATCCCACAATCTTCCCATAATTCTTGTCCGAGTGTAAGGCCGCTACAGCAGCCTCATTCACGACCAAGGGACTAAGGCCTTGAACGAATCGCCGAACTCGAGCATCCATGGTCGACACTAACCGAGGAGCATACTTTGACAATCTCACAAACTCCATGTGGTACTCCCAAACACTCATACTGCCCTGCTTGAGGACCTCAAACTCAGTGGCACGGGCTGCCACCGTCTCGGCAAGCAAGAAATGGTCCATAAATGCATCTACAAACTCATCCCATCTAGCCGGAGGTCTTCCCTCCCCACGGGAATCCTCCTACATCTCGAACCACGAATATGCCGCTCCCCTCACACTATATGAAGCCAATTCAACTCCCTCCATCTCTGAAGCCTTCATTACTCGAAGGGTCTTGTACATCTCATCAAGGAAATCCTGCGAATCGGCCTCTGGGTCTATGCTTAAGAACTCTGGAGGGGCTAACCGCAGAAACTGGTTGACTCTAGAGCTGGCGGAATCTCCCTGTCCTCTAGAGGATGTAGGGGCATCATGAGATCTCTGGGCCTAAGCGGCCACTAACTGGGTCAACATACGGATAGCTCCTTTAAGGTCCCCATCAGGAACCCCGGGACCGGAAGCTGGAACTGCATCAGAATCAGGAATATCGGCGGGAGGGATGGTAGCACCCTCTACCGTAGCAGGAACAGGTACACTTTGGTCTGGGATAGACGGGCCGGGTAGATTCAAGACCGGGGAGTCACCCTCACCCACGGCATCAGGTACATGATCCATAGCCGCACTTGGGGTGGCATTTGCCCCAAGGCCGAGTCTAGCTCTCTTCTTGGGCACCATTACTGAAAAATTCGGAACAGAGCACGAGTTAGACATAGATACTTCCACTTTTCACTTCACCGCACGATAGAATAACAAAGAAGAGGGTAATTTCATAAATGTCCATGCAGCCCCCCACTTATAGAAGTGGTCGACAACACATCGATAAGAAGGGCTTTACTAGACACGGCTCCGAGACATCCTAGGACTCTATTAAAACCTTAGGCTCTGATACCAAATTTGTCACGCCCCAAAACCGAGGGACATGACCGGCGCTCGACCGGGTCGTCCCGGTCAAGCGGACCTGGGCGCCTTTCCTATCCCACGTGTTACCCCGTATTTTCATTGCTCATTAATCAAGGAATTATCCATTTATAATTAAACGCCTTTTTACAAAACATACATAACATACATGGTTACTTAATGAGGTTTACAACTTACATCGCCCAACATACAAAATACATATTTACATAAGTTCGTAACCCACATCTACTGTCTACGGAGCCTCTAAGGATACAAATGATAATACAATACTTGCTGGTAACAAGGCTCCGGCAATACCTCACACAAATACCCAAAATATGACTCCAGAATAAAAGCGGCATGAGCCACGCAGGGCCCCGAGAGGAAAGGGGCTCACCAATACAGCTGACGGAAAGTGAAGGGGAGCAACGGTCGGTGGACTAGAGTACCTGCTATGGTTCCACCTACAATCATAACACGAATGTAGCGCCCCCGGCAATGGGACGTCAGTACATTTGAATTGTACTGGTATGTATGAACAAACTTTGCCCTAAGCAAACTCAGACCATACACAAGTAACAAGAAGTAATGGAATCCACAATCAAATACACAAGAAAGGAAACAATCAAGCCAAGCAAGTTTACATACTCTCCATTTCCCCTTCAATATTTTCACATCAATGATTTCACAACTTTCTCATATTTTCGTTTCAATAGTAATTTCGATCACTTTCCACCCTTATTACCTCGGCCACCCTTATCACCACAACCCACACCTTATTACTTCGTGTTGCGGCGCGCAACCCGATCCTACCGAACAATCACAATTCACAAACAACACAACAACAACAACAATTCACAAAGAACAACAACAACAATTCTCAAGAACTACAACAACAATTCTCAAGGAATAACAACAATAATTCACAAAGAATTTCCATAACCATCAATACCATTTCCATCATATTCAATAACTCATATGATTTTTATGTCACAACGATAATTGCCCACGACAAGCCATATATGTTATTACCACAGTTGTTCCAATTGCATCATTTACGATTTCCTTCCATCATTTGTTGCTTAGCTCTTACCACATAACACTTTCACAATCACACATTTGGTTTATTGCCAATTGCTTACACCATTATATCGGAAGACTTAACCACGAACACTCAAACCATACCAATCACAGAATTTCACACATAATCCACGTAGATATCACATACCAAATATTCGTACACCAAACAAGGTGATTTTACAAAGGTCAAAGTTAGCCATACATACCTGGAGCCGAATTCCCTTTTTAACTCCTATTTTCAATTCACCAAATAGTCTAGCAACGTCAATCTAGTGCATAAGTTAACACATATGACATAGAATTGAAGTTCACAATTGCTACTCAAACTTATTTAGGTTATCAACTCCTCTTGTACAATCCTTTACTCCTACCCAATTCCTCTTACTAGATTTAGGTTTTAAAAGGCATGCATGTATGTTTTCAACTATTATTTTCAAGAATCAATGCATGAGACTCCCCCCTTAGTTCAAACCTGAAAATCAATGAAAAAGGGTTAGGGATTTTACCTGCAAGAATGGGGATGAAGATAATCACTTTGAAATTTCCCGGCCCGGATAGTTTTGAAGAATCAAATTTGATGAAGATGACTTTCTCTCTCAAGAACCCTCTCATCCTCTCTCTTATTTTGTTCAGAAAACTCGTTAAAATGAGGGGTTGGGGTGTTTTATTAAAAAGGGTGTCGGGTTTAAAATTCAGAAAAATAGGTACCCGAGTCAGATATGCGGTCGCACTTTGCGACCGAAGAGATGAAATGCGGTCCGCACAATGGACCGCAAAAGTGCTCCAAAAATCCAATCCTACTGTTTGGGTCTGCGGCAGAAATGCGGTCCGCATACTCAATTTGTAGTCGCATAATGCACCGCATTTTTGACCTCATATTTGACTGACACATTGACTCACTTTGCGATAGAAATGCGGTCCGCATATCAGTTATGCGATCGCATAATGGACCGCATTTCGACCTCAATTTTAACCAAACCACTAACTCAATATGCGGCAGAAATGCGGTCCGCATACACGATTTGCGACCGCATTCTGGACCGCAAAATAACACTTTTCTGGAAAGCTTGGTTCTTTGATTTTTAAATACTTAGATCAGTACAATAGGTCCGAACCGCGGCGAGCTTGAGCTACGAGCTACTAGGTTTTGAGCACAAATTTTTTACGGGGCCATACATAATCAACACATATTCAGACCTTCCCATCTTTTTTTTGGAACTGGCACAATATTAGCTAACCATGTTTGGTACTCAACCACCCAGAGAACCTTGGCTTTGATCTGCTTGGTAACTTCCTCCTTGATTTTCAAATTCATGTTTGGTTTGAATTTTCTGAGTTTTCTTTGACTGGCGGACACATGGTGTTAGTAGGCAACTTGTGAGCCACAATAGATGTGCTCAAACCGATCATATCGTCATATGACCATGCGAAGATGTCCTCATATTCCTTTAGAAAACGGATGTACTCCTCTTTCTCTGTTGGTGACAAATGAATGCTGATGCGGGTTTCCTTGATGGTCTCGGTGTCTCCCAAATTTACTGCTTCTATTTCGTTCAAGTTGGATTAAGGCTTGATCTCAAAATTCTCAACTTCCCTGACAATTTCCTCGGGTATCTCATCTTTTTCCTCTGAGTCACTATTCTCATATTGCATTTCCTAATTACATGTCACAGTCACGGGTTCATCAGGAAAAGTAATAATAACACTTTAGAACGATAAAGGATAGATACGTTTGATTAAACTGAGAAAATTGTTCGAACAAAAGCTTGGCTCAATGGATCGAGCATTTATTTAAAACGAGAAATCTTAAAACAAAATTGTTAGAAAATTTAAATGCCTAGAACAACTATAAATTCTGCCAAGCTACCTAGGGACTCGGCGGGCTCGGGATGGTGTGGCGGTCCAATTTCTGAGAACAGCTCCTTTTGCCACGGTCTGAATGGAGAGGCCTTCCTCCTCCTCCTCCTCCTCAATTGTAGCACTGCAGTCCATATCCTCATCTTCCAGGAACAGATCCTTCAGCCCAGCTAGTGCTTCTTCTTCAGCAGTTCCCCATATTGTGTCCGCCTGATGGAAAGCCTGTTCCAAACGGGGTATCGGTTGCTCAAGAGGGCAATATGGTACACGCCATGGAGGCGACCATTACCTGTACTCCTGCCATGTATACTGGTATCCGAGCCCAAAAGTGGTACCATGATTTTTTTTAGCCGTATCGGCTTGGTCATACCATGGAGGTTCTTTCCCAACCCCTTACCGCGTTCATACCTGGACCATGCTAGTATGCTTTCTATTTTGTTACTCCACCACTTATCCTTCTCGACGGCATTGACCCGTTCAATGTGATGATAGGTCTCCCCTCCTAACCTCCTTCTATGTCCAACGGCCAGGATGGTTTGACTGGTGTAGATGGGATTACTCCCGTCTCCATGAATTATTACCTCCTGACGGTTCCATTCAAATTTTACGACTTGGTGTAGTGTGGAGGGCACGGCTCCAGCAGCATGGATCCACGGGCGGCCCAACAAAAGATTGTATGAGGCCAGTATGTCAAGCACTTGGAACTCGACGTCGAACCAAGTCGGCCCCATCTGCAAGCAAAGGTTGATCTCCCCGATCGTGGCCCTCTAGGACCCATCAAAAGCCTTTACATTCATGCTTCCGATCCGTATTTCATGGAAACCTTTGTCCAACCTTTTCAGGGTATCCAGTGGACAAATATTCAAAGTAGAGCCTCCATCAACCAGGACCCTGGCAATGAACATGTCCTCAAATTGTACCGTAATGTGAAACGCTCGATTGTGATTTAATCCTTCGGGTGGCAGCTCATCTTCGTGGAAGGTAATTTTATGGCTCTCCAGCACCTGACCAACCATGTTGGCCATTTCTTCACCAGTGATATTATTGGGTACATAAGCCTCGCTCAATACTTTCATCAAGGTGTTCTTGTGTGCCTCTGAATTCTGTAGTAGTGACAGGATAGATATCTGAGCAGGGACTTTGTTCAAGTGATCAACAATAGTATACTCTTTCGCCTATAGTTTCCTCCACAGGTCATCCGGCCCGGTCTCAATGACAGGTTGCCTAGCAGCTACATCCTTACTTGAACCCCCTAGGTGTTCAGGTGTATAGACTCTTCCAGTTCTAGTCATACCTTGTGCGGCGTCAGATTCCTCTATCTTAGTCTTCCCTTGTCGCCGAGCCTCGGCAACATAATCCCAGGGTATTACTTTTGAGTTGAATGATGGTGTGGTTGACACTGTCACAGTAAAAGGTGTGACCACTTCTACTTCAAAGGGAGCAGAGATGGCTGCGGGCGGAGCTATTTCCACCTCGAATGGAACTGATNCAATCCAATGCTTTCCCCCGAAGTGAGAATGGGAAAAGCCTCAACCTAAGAGCATCCCCGGACACATTCGTCTGCTTGCTCCCCCAACATGTATCCACGAACCCCTTGAGATGTTTGTAGGCATTTCGATCCACAGCGCCCGTGAAATACCCAAGCTGCTCAAGTAAGGTCAACATCACATTGGTTATCTGAAAATTGCCCGCCCGGATTCTGGGTGGGACAATAGCACTTGCATAACCTTGGTTCGGTAGCACCCGCGGAACCGCTCTTGGAGGTGGCGGAGGAGGGTCTGGAACATTTTCATTAGCATTGGCCTGGCGGCCTCGTCGTGGTCCGGGAGGTACAAGAGGCACCTCTTCTTCTCCAATGTCATCTACCTCCTCCCCCGCATTCACATTTCCAAGAGGGTCATTAGTATTTAAAGCCATTTGGTACCTGAAGTATTCACACACACAAATTAGTAACAAAGAAGAAAAGAAGAACAATACACAAAACTAACTAAATAGATAGCCAAAACCGTTAGCTCCCCGGCAAAGGCGCCAAAAAGTGATCACTGCCAACTCCGCACTACTAATAAGTAGCAAGAGAGGGTCGTAGTAGCTTTTACCCGATTTTGGGTCGGGATCGATATCCACAGTGAGCTAGGATTGGAATCGAGTATCTATCTAGATTAGGATTGCGTATGTGTTCTTAGTTACACTTCTATTCATTTTTGGGGTTTTCTNACGGCGCTGACCGGACATGCTCCGGAATTTTGAGGACCCTCCTCAAAATTCTTCCCCAGTTTCTGATTTTGGGGGGAAATGAAAATTTTATTATGATATGACCGAACCCATAAGGCTGCTTACGTATCCCCTCTTAAACGGGAATCAGGTCAAGAGTAGTTCAATTACATCAGATGAAGAAATGTAAAACAATCTAAGCATAGTATCTCTTGACCGCGTCCGAATTGATCGGTTTTGGCCAAATTTCTCCATCTATTTCTGCAAGTATGAGCGCTCCTCCTGTTAGGACCCTGTGAACCATGTATGGACCTTTCCAGTTGGGAGAGAACTTCCCTTTGGCTTCATCTTGATGCGGGAAGATTTTCTTCAATACCAGCTGCCCTGGTGAGAACTGCCTTGGGTTGACTCTTTTGTTGAAAGCTCTGGACATTCTGTTCTGATAAAGTTGGCCGTGACACACTGCGTTCATTCTCTTTCCATCGATAAGGGACAACTGTTCATAGCGACTTCTTATCCATTCTGCATCGTTGAGTTCAGCTTCCTGTATGACTTTTAAGGAAGGAATCTCTCCTCGGCTGGGATGACAGCTTCGGTACCGTAAACCAGCATGTAAGGAGTTGCTCCGGTTGATGTGCGAACTATAGTGCGGTATCCAAATAAAGCGAAAGGTAGCTTCTCGTGCCATTGTTTGTGGTTTCCTACCATCTTCCTTAATATCTTCTTGATATTTTTGTTGGCGGCTTCTACGGCTCCATTCATCTGAGGTCTGTAGGCTGTGGAATTCTTGTGCTTGATTTTGAAAGTTTCACACATAGCTTTCATCATGTCACTGTTGAGGTTGGCGGAATTATCAGTAACAATAGAATTAGGAACTCCGAATCGGCAAATAATACGATCTTTAACAAAGTTCGACGACTTTCTTGGTTACAGCTTTGTAAGATGCAGCTTCTACCCATTTTGTGAAGTAATCAATGGCTACTAGAATAAACCTATTCCCGTTCGAAGCAGTGGGCTCAATCGGTCCAATAACATCCATTCCCCAAGCGGTGTATGGCCAAGGCGAGCTTGTTGCATTGAGCTCGTTTGGCGGCACCTTTATCATGTCGGCATGCACTTGATATTGAAAGCATTTGGGGACATACTGAATATAATCCGTCTCCATGGTCGTCCAAAAGTAACCTACCCTGAGTATCTTCTTGGCCAGAATAAAACCATTTATGTGCTGACCACATGTCCCAGCATGCACATCCTCAAGTAGCTTGGAAGCTTCCTTTGCGTCGACACACCTTAGCAAACCCAAATCTGAAGTTCTTCTGTACAAGTTTCCTCCGCTGTGGAAGAAGTGATTTGACAATCTCCGGAGCGTGCATTTCTGAGTGTAGTTTGCATGCTCCGGGTATTCTCCTTTTGATAAGTATTCCTTGATGTCATGGAACCAAGGCTTTCCATCTGCTTCTTCCTCGACATGAGCACAATATGCCGGGTGATTATGTATCCTCACCCGGATGGGATCGATATAGTTCTTATCTGGATGTTGTATCATGGATGACAAAGTGGCTAATGCGTTGGCAAACTCATTCTGAATTCTGGGCACATGTCTGAATTCTATCTTCGTGAACCTCCTCATCAATTCCTGCACATGATGCAGATATGGCAATATCTTGTAATTCTTGGTGGCCCATTCTCCTTGCACCTGGTGCACAAGCAAATCTGAATCACCGATTACCAATAACTCCTGAATGTTCATGTCGACTGCCATGTTGAGCCCTAGTATGCAGGCTTCGTACTCCGCCATGTTGTTGGTGCAGGGAAATATGAGTTTAGCAGATACGGGATAATTCTGACCCGTTTCTGATACCAAGACTGCTCCAATGCCCGCTCCTTTGAAATTTGCGGCTCCGTCAAAAAACATCCTCCAACCATCATATGCTTCAGTAATGTCTTCTCCTACAAATGATACTTATTCATCAGGGAAATACATTTTCAAGGGTTCGTATTCTCCTCCCACCGGATTTTCAGCGAGGTGATCTGCCAATGCTTGTCCCTGGACTGCCTTTTAAGTTACATAGATGATGTCGAACTCGCTCAGTAGTATCTGCCATTTAGCCAACTTCCCCGTAGGCATGGGCTTCTGAAATATGTACTTCAGAGGATCCATCCTGGGTATGAGGTACGTAGTGTAAGCACAAAAATAATGCCTCAACTTCTGGGCCGTCCAGGTCAAAGCGCAGCAAGTGCGTTCAAGCAGAGAATACTGTGCTTCATAAGGCGTGAATTTCTTACTCAGGTAATATATGGCTTGCTCCTTTCTTCCTGTCTCATCATGTTGTCCCAAAATGCATCTGAAGGCTCCATCTAACATGGATAAATAAAGTAGCAAGGGTCATCCTGGCTCTGGAGGGACCAGAACTGGCGGTGTGGATAGGTATTCTTTGATTTTGTCAAAAGCTTTCTAACAGTCCTCGGTCCAACTTGTCTCGGCATCTTTCCTCAGTATCTTGAAGATGGGTTCATATATTACTGTGGACTATGCTATGAATCGACTGATGTAGTTGAGCCGTCCCTGGAAGCTCATCATGTCCTTCTTGCTTTTGGGTGGTGGTAACTCCTGAATAGCTTTGACTTTAGTCGGATCTAGCTTGATCCCTCGGCGACTGACAATGAATCCCAGTAGCTTTCCTGCGGGAACCCCGAATGTACATTTTGCGGGGTTCAACTTCAAGTTGTACCTTCTTAGCCTGTCAAAGAACTTTCTCAAGTCCGCTATGTGGTCCGCGACTCTCTTGGATTTGATAATAACGTCCTCCACATACACCTCTATTTCTTTGTGTATCATATCATGGAAAATGGTTGTCATGGCTCTCATGTAAGTGGCCCCAGAATTCTTCAGACCGAGTGGCATCATTTTGTAACAGTATAATCCCCAAGGCGTAATAAAAGTTGTCTTCTCGGCATCTTCTTTATCCATCCAGATCTGGTGATAACCTGCGAAGCAATCCACAAAGGATTGGAGTTCATGCTTGGCGCTATTGATCAAGATGTGTATGTTTGGAAGTGGGAAATCGTCTTTGGGACTTGCTCTATTTAAATCCTGATAATCAACACATATTCGTACCTTCCCATCTTTCTTTGGAACTGGCACAATATTAGCTAACCATGTTGGGTACTCAACCACCCTGAGAACCTTGGCTTTGATCTGCTTGGTAACTTCCTCCTTGATTTTCAAACTCATGTCTGGTTTGAATTTTCTGAGTTTTTGTTTGACTGGCGGACATATGGGGTTAGTAGGCAACTTGTGAGCCACTATAGGTGTGCTCAAACCGGTCATATCGTCATACGACCATGCGAAGATGTCCTTATATTCCTTTAGAAAACGGATGTACTCCTCTTTATCTGTTGGTGACAAAAATGCTGATGCGGGTTTCCTTGATGGTCTCGGTGTCTCCCATATTTACTGCTTCTGTTTTGTCCAAGTTGGATTTAGACTTGTTCTCAAAATTCTCAACTTCCCTGACAATTTCCTCGGGTATCTCATCTTCTTCCTCTGAGTCGCTATTCTCATATTGCGTTGCCTCATTACATGTCACAGTCACAGGTTCATCAGGAAAAGTAATAATAACACTGTAGAAGGGAAAAGTATAAAAAATAGTAATGAATAATGATAAAGGATAGATACGTTTGATTAAACTGAGAAAATTGTTCAAACAAAAACTTGGCTCGGTGGATCGAGTATTTATTTAAAACGAGAAATCTTAAAACAAAATTGCTAGAAAATTTAAATGCCTAGAACAGCTTTAAGTTCTGCCAAGCTACCCAGGGACTCGGCGAGCTCGGGATGGTGTGGCGGTCCAGTTTCTGAGAACAGATCCTTTTGCCACGGTCTGAATGGAGAGGCCTTCTTCCTCCTCCTCCTCAATTATGGCACTGTAGTCCATATCCTCATCTTCCAAGAACAGATCCTTCAGCCTAGCTAGTGCTTCTTCTTCAGCAGTTCCCCATATTGTATCCGCCTGATGGAAAGCCTGTTCCAAACGGGGTATCGGTTGCTCAAGAGGGTAATATGGTCCACGCCATGGAGGCGACCATTCCCTGTACTCCTGCCATGTATACTGGTATCCGAGCCCAAAAGTGGTACCATGATTTTTCAGCCGTATCGGCTTGGTGATACCCTGGAGGTTCTTTCCCAACCCCTTACCGGGTTCATACCCGGACCATGCTAGTATGCTTTCTATTTTGTTACTCCACCACTTATCCTTCTCGACGGCATTGACCCGTTCAATGTGATGATAGGTCTCCCCTCCTAGCCTCCTTCTATGTCCAATGGCCGGGATGGTTTGACTGGTGTAGATGGGATTACTCCCGTCTCCATGAATGATTACCTCCTGACGGTTCCATTCGAATTTTACGACTTGGTGTAGTGTGGAGGGCACGGCTCCAGCAGCATGGATCCACGGGCGGCCCAACAAAAGATTGTATGAGGCTGGTATGTCAAGCACTTGGAACTCGACGTCGAACCAAGTCGGCCCCATCTGCAAGCAAAGGTTGATCTCCCCGATCGTGGCCCTCTAGGACCCATCAAAAGCCTTCACATTCATGCTTCCGGTCACAAATATTCAATCTAGAGCTCCATCAACCAGGACCCTGGCAATGAACTTATCCTCAAATTGTACCGTAATGTGCAATGCTCGATTGTGATTTAAACCTTCGGGTGGCAGCTCATCTTCGTGGAAGATAATTTTATGGCTCTCCAGCACCTGACCAACCATGTTGGCCATTTCTCCACTAGTGATATTATTGGGTACATAAGCCTCGCTCAGTACTTTCATCAAGGCGTTCTTGTATGCCTCTGAATTTTGTAGTAGTGACAGGATAAATATCTGAGCAGAGACTTTGTTCAAGTGATCAACAACAGAATACTCTTTCTCCTGTACTTTCCTCCACAGGTCATCCGGCCCGGTCTCAATGACAGGTTGCCTAGCAGCGGCATCCTTACCTGAACCTCCTAGGTGTTAAGGTGTATAGACTCTTCCAGTTCTAGTCATACCTTGTGCGGCGTCAGATTCCTCTATCTTAGTCTTCCCTTTTCGCGGAGCCTTGGCAACATAATCCCAGGGTATTGCTTTTGAGTTGAATGATGGTGTGGTTGACACCATCACAGTAAAAGGTGTGACCACTTCTACTTCAAAGGGAGCGGAGATGGCTGCGGGCGGAGCTATTTCCACCTCGAATGGAACTAATGCAGTTACCTCAACATCAATAGGTGCCTGAGTCTGGACCACGATGGGAGTAAGTGTAACTGCAACCATAGAGTCATCGCCTTCTCGGATAAGCCCGATTGACCCCTCAAGGTCCCATTCCTCATTTGTTTCTATAACATGTACACCGCCACCTCTATGATCAGGGAGGGGATCGTTGCGAACATTATGTGCGGCTTCCTTTGCTTGTATGACCTTGTTGTCAATGAGTGTCTGGATCTTATCCTTCAAGGTTCGGCATTCAGCAGTGGTGTGTCCTTTCATACTGGAGTGGTATGCATAGGTTTTGTTCGGATTGACCCATTGGGATGGATTTTCTAGTGCCACAGCGGGAACAAGAGTGACGTAACCTGCGGCCTTTAACCTTTCATACAATTGGTCGATGGGCTCAACAATGGCGGTGTATTGTCTGGGTGGCTTGCGGTCGAAGTTGGGTCTTGGTCTTGGGTAATTTTGGCGAGTTAGTGGTGATTTGAAGTAGGATGGTTGGGAATTATAGGTGTGATGGACAGCGGCTGGTTGGGAATATCGGGGAGATGAAGGTTGATATGTGGGTGGTGATGCTTGGTATGTAGGTGGTGATGCTTGATATGTAGGTGGGGGTGTCTGGTATGTGGGTGGAGGTGCTTGATATGTGAGTGGAGTTTTTGGGCCCTGGCCCACCATTACTGCCCCAATATCTCTCTTCTTTGATATGCCACCTGATTTGTGTGCCTTATTCGTGGCTTGCAGTGCCTCGAAATTTGTTACCATCCCGCTCTTGATTCCTTCCTCGATCCTTTCCCCGAGCTTGATGATATCAGAGAATTTGTGATTTTCGATAACCATCAACCTCTCGTAATATTGTGGATCCTGTGCCCTGACGAAGAATTTGTTCATCTGTTCTTCATCTAGAGTGGGCCTGACCTTGGCGGCTTCTGACCTCCAACGAGTAGCATACTCGCGGAAAGTCTCAGTAGGTTTCTTCTTGAGATTCTGAATGTAGAAGACATCAGGTGCATTCTCTGTGTTAAACCTGAACCGGTCCATGAACTCTGACGCCATGCTTACCCAATTTGACCATTTCTTGGGATTCTGGCTGATATACCAAGATAAGGCATCCCTAGTAAGGCTCCTCATAAAGAGCTTCATCCGAATCTTTTCATCTTTTCCAACCCCGACAAGCTTGTCACAGTAGGTCCTTAGGTGAACCCTGGGATCACCCGTACCATCGAACATTTCGAACTTGGGAGGTTTGTATCCTTCTGGCAATTCCACATCGGGTTGTATGCACAGATCTTCATAGTTCAGACCTTCTATCCCCCTATCGCCTTCAACACCTTGAACTCGGCTTGTTAACTTCTTGAGTTCTTCGGCCATGTTCTTAATGAGTAGGTCCTTTTCGGAGGGTTCCAATGCACAGGAGATTGGTTGGGTAGAATGTGGTACAGTTTCCACGTATATGGGATTGCTCTGATGGGTGCCAGGAACTTGGGTATAGTGGTGGTCATTGGTGGAGTTTTGTGGATCAGGAATGAGTGGTGGTGTGTTTTGGGGGGTGTGGTAAGCGGTGGTTGGTGGGTACGGTATTGGTTGGTGCTGTTGTGGTGGAGTTGGTATCGGCAATGGATTGATATTTTGTGGTGGAGTGGCGTATTGATTTGGTATGGTAGGATTTTGCGGCTGTTGGTTCTGTGTGTTTTGAGGAGGTGTTGGGTTCTTTGCGTTCTGTTGGTGGACATCAGGGACGTTGAGGGTAAGTGACAAATTTGCCAAATTGTGGACCTGCTCAAGTTCTCCTTGCAGTTCTAGTATCTTTTGTTCAAGTCTCAAAACCAGGTCGTTTGGGGCCGGAGTACTGCGGCCGTCGGAGGTCTCTGCGTTCTCAATGTTTTCCTTTCGTATTCCACTTAAGTCGTCCATCTTTACTTTCCCTCTGCTTTTTGTGTTGCTTGGAGGAGGAGGAGGTGAAGGGCCTCTAGATCTGGTATGATATGCTGATGATGCCAGTATGGATGAACCAACCTATGGGGATGGGAATAATAATAAAATAAACAAAACAAAAAGGTAACAAGTTAGTGGGGGTTCTGAAATGTTTGCAGTATTTAAACACATATTGCGAAATATAAACTCGTATCCTAATTTGGGAGCCTCGTTGCGCCCGAGGTAGGCCTAGCGACAAATAAATTTGGAGAACTTCAAATGCCAATAAATGCCTCATTTCATAACATAAAAGTAGACGAATCCAAAAACGACACTGACATAATAGTAAAACAAGTCGCTACTGGCACTTGGCCTTATTACATTTTAAGGAAAGCAAATAATCCTAATCTATTTGGTCCCAGAAGGACCTTCCCCAGATTCGATCTTCCGGACTCCATCATATAGATCCCCCAGCTCGCGCAGTCCAAGCAGCAAGTAGGTTCGGGCCAGATGTCCTCCCTCAGCTCCCTCAGCATTCTGACAGTTTTCAATCCTCTTTATGACTTTGCCCTCTAGTTCCACTATTCCTCGCTCCAGATATTCCAGTTTCCTGTTGGAAGTGACCGCCATCTCTTTCCATTCCTCAATCAACCTTGCGTTCTTCTCATGTATTTCCCGGTGCTCATTTTCAGAGTCGTGAACCCTTTTGCGCAGCCTGTTGTATTTGACTTGGGTTTCAGCTTCCTCGTCTATGATTCTGTTTCCTCGACCGGTCCCTGGTGTCACTGTTCTTTTCAGATTGTCCCCTAGCCAGGCCGGGTACAGAGGTTCGCACCCTGCATGATATCTGTCTGGCTCAATGGTATTCTTGTCCACAATGATTTTGCAGTGCCACATATGTTGAGCTTGACACTTGTAAGGGACATCGTCGTCTTGAAAGTCTGCCCTGAAGTGACTCATCTTGATGACCCTTGGTACAACCTGCTTTCTGCCCGCTTGCCTCATAACTCGCATAGGGACATATGGATATATCCCTCTCAACCCGGTTAATACAAATGCGGAGCATCCCTGGACTTGATAATAAATTCGTCTGTCGGAAACCATTCAACCATCCACTGTACCTGTCCCTCGGTCAGGTTGTCGAAGAACTCTACCCATTCGCTGGCACTTTCCAGCTGAGCAAATCTGTCCAGAATGTAGGTCATCTGCTTAGGGTGATGGAAGCAATGTGGTCGTTCCAAGCCCTTCGCGGAAATTCTTGGCGATAGCGACCCTTTTGGAGATGCTCCAACAACCATAACTACAGCAATAAGTTACAACCTTCGAAATGCTTGACCCCTCTTTGACAGCATTCCAGGGCCCTGTAGATATCAGCTATGATCATGGGGACTATGGTATAGGTCTATCCATTAATCCCCTCCATCAGAGTTCTGGCGACCATGGCCAAACTAGAGTGGGTTCTTCCCTTTTTCATTGGGAACACTATCATCCCCAGAAAGCACACGATGAAAACAAACACTCTGCGATGGAAGTGACCCAGTGAAGTGAGGGCGATCTCATCATGGTAAGTGCGGAAAGACTTGCTATGGCCATACCTCTCATAGAGATATTCGAAAGGTATGTAGGAGTCTTTTAGGCACACTAGGTCGACATTCTTTTTTAGCCCCATCATCTTCAAAAATCCCCTGCCTGTACGGTTTTCTGGCACCAAAAGCCCAGGACTCTCCCAAGGTAAACCTGCGAGCCCTCCTATTTCCTCTATAAGCGGTGTCATTTCTATGTCACCGAAACGGAACACCGCTCTTTCACTATCCCAGAATAGGGTGGCAGCCTCGATCAATTTGTTGTTTCGTTCAATATCTAGCAGAGATGGCAAGTTGCCCAGATACTTTTTCACATGCTTCTTGTCACTTAAAGAGAGATCTTCCCACCAATCTAGCAACAATGGAGGGATATTGCTAACCATACCGAATCTGGGGACCTCGTGCCTTATTTTTTGCAAAACAAAGGGTTAGGTCTTACCCCCACCGAATTCGATTATTTATACATCTATGATTAGCATATCGGCATTTAGTTCTCCAAAATCAATGCGCATAATGTGGTTGCGTCAGTTGGGATAATGGAAATCCCGGCAAACATTGGATAAGGCTTGTCTTAAAGGATCATTATGTGGACGACATAACTGACCCGACTAGGTTTGACCATGATGCATGCACAATTTAAACAGAGTAAGGTTTCTATGGGGTTTTAGACTGGTACCCTCAAGCGGACAACTGAGGGGGAAGGCACAGAACCATCGACTGCACCGCTGATCGACTGGTTTTACCGCAAATAAGCCTTTCCAAATTTAAGGGTAGTAAATAGAAAGAGCGCAACCACTCATTAAAGCGTTGCTATAGGATTTGAGACGCACGAGTGGAATAAGATGTGGAGCATGATTTACGCAGCAGTTAATAACATGTAGGCAAGTATTTTCATGTAGGGAAAACAAATACAGCATTTAATTAATTGAAAAGATAGTTATAGAAAAAGGAAAACAAAGAGACAATTCAGTTTTCCGAATAATAAAGGAATCATAAATGCTCAAAATAGACAGTCAAATTCAAACAAGGGACAAGGGTACGGGATAAAGCATGCTTGGACTAATTCATGAGTTCGTTATGGTAAGAGCCTAAAGATTTCGCCAGTAGAGTCGCCATGCTGTCATGCCCCCCTTTTTCCCCCGCGGGGAGGAGTTCGGTTCTTCGACATTCATGGGGTATGATTACTCATTTCCTTTTGGGAATCAGGTGTTTGAAGAGTCGCCACCTAACGGATTAAGGTGCCTTAGGGCACCTAGAATAGTTAACTCTTGGGTTGGTTCGCATTACTAAAGATTAGGGTAAGGGCTCGAAGTAACCTCGAGGAGAAGGTGTTAGGCACCCCTCTTGGTCCACAACTGTGGGTCCCGGCCAAACTTATATTCACAAATTAGTCCATACAAATAGTTGAATCAGATAATTTGTTTGAAAAGCACATTGAACAATTCAAGTAGTGAAATAGAAGTTTGAACAAATTATAAAAAAATATTTTAAAACGGGGAGTGGGTTTGTGGTAAGGAGGGGTCCTAGGTTGTTTATCCTATAGTATTACCCCACGCAATGTCTGGTAGACACTCCTCAATGAGAGGCTACACGTGACATTAACGCGTAGTAATCATATCCCATGTCTACCCTT
Organism: Nicotiana attenuata; assembly: GCF_001879085.1. NCBI lineage: Eukaryota > Viridiplantae > Streptophyta > Magnoliopsida > Solanales > Solanaceae > Nicotiana > Nicotiana attenuata. Next base: position 92,343,885 of record NC_031989.1, on the reverse strand, counting down.
CCCATCCCCTTATTGGTCATGCAAAGCGAGTGTTTGGTCACTGATACCAATTGCGTGCTGCTACTCGTCCCTTCTTAACGGTTCCAGAGGGAGTTAGGACCTTTACCTATAGGTGGTTCTAGACGTACCGCTAAGGTTTTAAATGCAAAAATCTAAGGCGACAGTCAAAAAGCATTTAGGACTTTCACATAATGGGAGCAATTAAGAGGCTCACAGTTTCCTCCTCAAACATACATACAAACAACACGTCTCAAGCACAATTAAGGTCTGCATTAATCAAAGTCCTAAAGCAGCATTTCCAAGTGATTATCCTTTTGAACAACTTATTAGAATCAGAAACGTTGAACGACGGAAACAACTTCAAGGAAATACAGGTTTTGAAAATGCCCTAAGGCTTGCTTATATGCAGTACTGTGTCTATTTTAATGCAGAAAAAACAAGTTTTCGAAATAGACCCTTTTAATACCAGTAGGCAGGATATCTAATGAGATTAAAGCAATTTTGAAAGAACTATTTTCAGGAAATGTCATCGCTTAATAAGACCAATTTTAAGAGGTAAACTAGGCGAAATGAAATTGACTTATTAGGCTAATTAGATTACCAGCCGTAATTGCAAATGGAAATCCCTGTAGGCATGGTATCTAGGCGCGTTACAGGTTTTAGTCAACTGGCAGTAACATATGAAAGACTTATTATAACTAAATCAGAATTTGGCCCTATAGACATGGTATCTATATGTGAATTGATTTAAGACATGATGGCTTGGAACCTAAAATGCAAAATTTTATGAACATGGTTTCTATCTGATGCAAACGACATTAAAAGTGAAGTCCTTACAGGCATGATTTCTATTTGATGCAAATGAAATTAGCAGTGGAATCCTATAGGCATGATTCTCTATTATGATGCAAATGAAATTAAAAGTGGAATCCTATAGGCATGATTCTATTATGCAAAAAGCAATCAGATTCAACAACAATAAAAATCCTATGGGCATGTTTTCTAATGAGTGAAGCAGGCAGATTTGAAAATAAACCATAAGAGCAGGATATCTACCCATGATACCCCACAAAGTATACATCTACCCACCCTTTTACTAAATACCCAAATATCGTTTACAAATTATTACAGGCCAATAAATGAATTACATAAGTAAAAATAAAAATAAAGAAGCTATTCTATAGAGAGCGTGCAATTAGGCCCATGTTTCCCAAAGCCTCCAATGGCCTTTCAAGCCTCATTTCCAATAGACAAATCAGAGTCTAGGTGCATCAAAGTTCCCTAAGGGTCTCAAGGACCCCAGGCAATGCTTACACCTAGACTTAGTAGTCAAGCATTGAACTAGTGCAGTGTGGAAAGGCCAGCCTCAGTATGCCATAGTTCAGAGGGTTCTCAAGAGGATCCCAAGGCAGTACACATACTAGAGGGGGCAGAACTTATTAACTAAGAGTGAAGTGGAAGTGCAGGACACAGGTTGAAAGAAATCTATTAAAGACAGGATTTAAAAGTCTATTTTGAAAAGCAGTTAGTAAGGTAATAGAGGTTGGAGTGATAAACAAAATCAAACACTTCTAGATAAGATCACACACAGAACCCAAATGAGTTCAGTAGTCACACATGGGTCAAAGGGCTTGGGGATACACAGGCATTTGACTACAAACGCATAACCCCAGCAAGGGTGTTGGATTGGTTTGGATATGCTCAGAAATAGTTGAAACTGGCATAATTACAAACTAATCAGGGAGAACATAAACACATAGAGGGGGATAGGGGTTTGGGATCCACAAGAATGGTAAGCACACAGTAGGTAAAAAAATAATTGTCCAAGCATGCTTGAATCACACAAGGGAATACATGACTTTAAAGTGAGGGGAGTCATACTAGCATGCTGATAATATAACCTAACTACAAACTCCACAACAGAACCACAAGTAAAAGCAGGATAGAAATAAAAGAAACTGAAACAAGAAGAGAAACATGTTGTTGTTGAGGCATTAAATTAAACTAGGACATACCAGTGAAGATAGAAGTAAGCAGAATGAAAGAACCAAAGAGCACAGCTGATTAGCCTTGGCTTGTAACCGGCTAATAGTAGCAAAATAACACAAGTAACAAGGGAGAAAAGAGATTTTTAATAAGAGAGGAGTTTTTTGTAAGCCAAGTCCGTGTCTTGTTTGTGAAAGACTTAGAGTATTTATAGTTGAAAGTAGGTAGTGGAATAAGGTAAAAATCATAGTAGTACACTAATTTAAGAACTCAGAATCAATCAACTAGAGAATCAAGGAAGTACTCCCTTAAATTAAGGGAATCAAGATCAAACGGAACGATTCAGCACCATATAAAGCAGGAAGAAGAATCAGTGGATGACTAAATAAGGGAGGGGTCAAGGTTCAGTAGGCATAGAGTAGTCAATTACGACCAAATTGAGAAAAACCCAATTAAGGAAAGACTAAGTAAAACAAAGCACCATAGTAGATAAGGTAATGAAATCAGTTAATTTACACAGACGAGGTAAAGCTTTTAGGGTTTTTAGAAGGAGATCTTTCAATCACCATCAATTAAGGAAAATCAGAATCAATCGTGGGGAGTCATGATTCTGTATTTTCAACATATAAATAGAGACGAATGAACATGAGTAGCAAACAAACAAGGACAGCCATATAGACAGAAAGAAACAAGAAATGAGCAAACACAATCATATAGAGGTGATATAAGCAGGCTAAAGATTCAGCAGAACATATTCGAAGCATGGTGACCACGAGAGATTAACGAGAATCAGGTAAACAGGCTAATACACAGAACCAAGGCAAAGAAAATCATACTAACACACAGAAACAAGGTAAAGAGAATCATGTTATCACACAGAAACAAAGTAAAGAGAATCATGCTAACACAGAAACAAAGTAAAGAGAATCATGCTAATATACAGAAATAAAGTAAAGAGAATCGTGCTAACTCACAGAGCCAATGTAAAGAAAACTTGAGAAAAAATTAGGGCTTTTAACAAAGTTGAGTTAAAAAGCATTAGGAACATAGAATCGATCAAAATAAGCAAGATAAAAAAAGGTTTAATCATGAAGAAATTGGTTGGAACAGGTGTAGAAAGAACTCCGAGAAAACCCTAGTTTTCAAAGAAAGTAAAAACGGTTTAAAGTAGAGGATCTTTTAGAAGAAAGCTCGAGAATAAGCAAATTATAGAAGGAAACTGGCTTAAAACATGAAAATAACATAGATCTGAGAGATTCAGAAGAGAGTTAGGGTTTCAAAAGGAAACCCAAATAGAAATCGAAAGAACCTGTTGTAACTTCACAAATCGTAACACATATGGTGTGATTTTGCCCAAAATCACACCAGAGAAGCCTCGAACAACAGAATCAAAAACCCTAGGTCCCAATCGTCGTGGAACAGGACCCTTGAGGGCCTTAGAGATGATGAGCAAGGCGATGGAGTGACCATTGGAGGCTTAGGGTTGAGAGGTAGTCGTCGGAGATGACCGGAGAAGGAGGCGGCGGTTGAAAAGTGATTAGGGTTAGATTGAGAGAGAAGAGGGAGATGAGAGCATCTGAAGGCGGTGGATTGGAAAAGTGATTAGGGTTGGGAGGTTGATTAGAGTTAAAAAAGGAAGGGGATTATTTGGACTGTTGATCTGGGAGATCAACGGTCAGGATTCAACCGGGTAGGTAGGTTCCGGGTTTGGGTAAGGGTTAATAGGGTATGGGTCGGGTTTTCAATTATTAAATTTGGCTGGGATTGGGGTCCGATTTGGCTATAATTGAAAGCCAAATTTGGTTGTTATTTAAATAGCCAGTTTTCTCTATTCTAATTTTAATAAATAATAAGTAATATCTGGAAAATAATTTAAGGTGCCAATATGATTTAAGGTACATAATTAACATTTTAAAAATATAGGGGCCAAATTTATGAATATAAAATATAGTTATATTTTAAAATGGGCTAACATTGCAATTTTATGCAATTTAGCTTAAAAAATACTAAATGTAATTGTAAAAATACATAAAAATTACATTAGCCATATTTTGGCATATAGAAATCAAATAAATGAATTATGAAAACAATAATTTTGAAAATAATTATTGGGGATTTTATGGATAAAAGGGGAGAAAATAAATCAATTTAAACCCTTAAAATTATGGGAAAAGTACTGAAAGCCTTGTGAATGCTTATATATGCATGTATATGCTATTTTGAAAGCTTTTATGCATATTTAAAATATATAGGGAAAATTGGGTATCAACAATAAATTAACTATTTGAAACTAATCTAATTAATGAAATCAAGGCTTAAGCAAGAAATTAGAAAATCGTCCCAAAATGTCGACCCGGGCCGACGTCTCGGAATCGAGTAAAAGTAACAAAATATGAACACCCATTCACTCACGAGTTTACTCGTACCAAAATTATCCCAATCCGATGTCTAAATCCCAATCAAAATTCAAAAACTTAGTTGAAGAACTTCTCCCACTTTCCCCCAAATTTCTCAACAAAATTCCTTAATTAAATGATGAAATCAACCATAGAATTGTGGAATATAACCATAAATGAGTTAAGAATAATTACCCAAAAGCTTCCTCTAAAAATATCCCAAATTATCACCCAAATCCGAGCTCTCAAAGTCCCAAAATTGAAAATGGGATAAAACCCTCGAAATACTCTTTTTCTGCCCAGCGATTACGCACCTGCGGGCTTCCAGTTGCTCATGCGACGCCGCACCTGTGGAAATTCAATCACAGGTGCGGAAATGACAAAAAAGGCTGGGTCCACTTCTACATTGACACACATGCGCATGCCCACCAGTGGATAATTTGTCCACTCATGCGGGTCCATAAGCGCACCTGCGGGCATCGTAAATGCGGCAATACCCTCGCACCTGCGACCCTTGGAAACTCCTTCCAATTCTGCTTCTGCACTTGATCTCATGCAGGTGCGAAAACACGAGAAGTCTAAAAAACATCAGCAATAACACAAGTCAAATTTTCGATCCGTTAAGCATCTGAAGCTCACCCGAGGCCCCCGGGACCTCAACCAAACATACTAAGCAGTGCTAAAATATCATAAGCACTTAGTCGAGCTCTCAAATCGCATCAACAATTCTAAAATCACGAATCACCCTCCCATTCAAACTTAAAGAACTAGAAACTTCAAATTTCTACAACTGATATCGAAACCTATCAAACCACGTCCGATTGACCTCAAATTTTGCACAAAAGACATAGTTAACTTTATGGACCTACTCCAACTTCCGGAATCGGAATCCGACCCTGATATCAAAAATCCCACCTCTGGTCAAACTTCCCAAAAATTCGACTTTTGTCATTTCATGTCTAATTCAGCTACAGACCCCAAAAACACAATTCGGACACGCTCCTAAGTCCAAATCACCCAACGGAGCTAACAGAACCGACGAAGCTCCATTCTAGAGTCATGTTCACATAGTTCCGACTACGATCAAAATCCTAGAATTTAAGCTTCTATTTTAGGGACTAAGTGTCCCAATAACTCCGAAACAACAAACAAAATCTCCCGGCAAGTAACATATGCAGAAAAAGATACGGGGGAAGCAGTAAATAGGGGATCAGGGCTATTACTCTCAAAACAACCGGCGGATCGTTACATCCTCCCCTCTTATAATAATCGTTCATCCTCGAACGAGCATAGAGACATACCTGAAGAGGTTAAGAGACAAGGATAACAGCTACGCATATCATGCTCGATCTCCTAAGTCGCCTCCTCGACCGGCTGACCCCTCCACTGAAGCGATGTTATTTGACCTTAACTTTCGAACCTGCCTGTCTATAATAGCCACCGGCTCCTCAACATAAGATAGATCCTTGTCCAACTGGACTGAGCTGAAATCCAACACATGAGACAGGTCACCGTGATACTTCCGGATCATAGAAACATGGAATACCGAATGAACTCTTCATAGACTGGGAGGCAAGGCAAGCTCATAAGAACCTCCCCAACTCGGCGCAACACCTCGAATGGGCCAATAAACCATGATCTCAGCTTTGTCTTCTTCCGGTGACTTGGTCAGCTTATCCACAATCACCTTAATTGTATAAAACTTCCAGTGACTCCATGGGAGTCCAACAACGAAATCCATAGTGATCCCCTTCAACTTCCACTCCGGAATCTCTATCCACCTACATTGGGCACACATAGATTGCTCTTCATCCTCAATGCACCATCATTTCCAATAGTGACCTCCTTAGCTTCACCGTGTCCTTAAGGACAAGCAGATGCGGGTCATCATACTGACGCTCCCTGATACGATCATAAAGAGAGACTAAGAGACCACACAAGCCAAAACTCGATTCGGCTCAGAAATATCAAATCTAGCAAACTAGTTGGCAAAGGCCTAAAAATCCAGTGCCAATGGCCTCTCAGCTGCTGGTAAATATTCAAAGCTCTCCAAACACTCCGTCCTGCGACTCAAGGAATCAGCTACCACATTGGTCTTCCTGGGATGGTATAAAATGGTAATGTCATAATCCTTAAGCAGCTCTAACCACCTCCACTGACGCAAGTTAAGATCCTTTAGCTTGAACAGATGCTTCAAAGTCAGGTGGTCAGTGTAGATCTCACAAGGGACACCATACAAATAGTGCTGCCAAATCTTCAAGGCATGAACAATACCTGCTAACTCAAGGTCATGGACATGATAGTTCATTTCATGCACCTTCAAATATCTGGACGCCTAGGAAATCACCCTACGGTCCTGCATCAACATCGTGCTGAGACAAGTCTGCGACGCATCACAATAAATAGTATAAGACCCCGAACCTGTAGGCTATACCAATACTGGGGCTGTAGTCAAAGTTGTCTTGAGCAGTTGAAAGCTCTCCGCACACTCCTATGTCCTCCTGAACGAAGCACCCTTCTGGGTCAGCTTGTCATGGGAGCTGTAATAGATGAGAAACCCTCTACAAATCAACGGTAATACCCCGCAAAACCAAGGAAACTCCGGATCTCCGTACTGCTTCCACCTTCTTCGGATCACTTTGATCCGCTCACTCGACACTACGTGACGTAAGGTCTGAAGCACAGTCCTCAGGTGATGGTCATGATCCTCCCAACTCCGGGAGAACACTAGAATGTCGTCAATAAACACAATGATTAAAGAGTCAAGATAGGGCTGAAATACACAATGCATCAAATGCATAAATGTTGCTGGGGCATTGGTCAACCCAAATGACATCACAAGGAACTCGTAATGACCATACCGAGTCCTAAAGCAGTCATTGGGATATCTGGCTCCCGAACCTTCAAGTGATGATAGCCTAAACACAAGTTAATCTCAGAAAACACTCAGGAACCCTATTATTGATCAAAGGATACTCGTTCTTCACTGTAACTTTGTTCAAATGGCAATAATCAATGCACATACGCGTAGAACCATCCTTTTTCTTCACAAACAAGACCAGAGCACCCCCAAGGTGATGCACTGGGCCGATTGAAGCCCGTATCAAGCAATTCCTGTAACTGTTCCTTCAACTTCTTTAACTCAGGAGGAGACATACGATATGGAGGAATAGAGATGGGCTTAGTGCCCCGCAACAATTCAATACCAAAGTCGATATCTCTATCGGGCGGCATGTCCCGTAGATCAGCTGGAAATACATTAGGGAAATTCCTCACTACTGGGACTGACTCAACTGTAGGGGTAACAATACTAACATCTCTCACATAAACTAGAAACGCATTACACCCCTTCTCAACCATTCGTTGAGCTTTAAGAAATGAAATAATTCAGCTGGGAGTGTATCTAAGGTACCCCTCCACTCTAACCGCGGCAAGCCTGGCATAGCCAGCGCCATAGTCTTGGCGTGATAATCAAGAATAGCACAATGGGGCAACAACTAGTCCATGCCCAAGATACTGAGAAATAATAAATCGGCTCTGGTCTCAAAACAACTAATAACAACCAAACACGACCGATACACATGGTCAACAACAATAGAATCTTCCACAGGTGTAGACACATAAATAGGAGAACTCATAGAATCACGAGAAATGCTAAAATACAAAGCAAAATAAGATGACGCATAGGAATAAGTGGAGCCTGGATCAAATAAAACCGACGCATCTATATGACAGACCAGAACAATACATGTAATGACAGAGTCAGAAGCAACTACCTTTGTACAAGGAGGAAGAGCATAGTATCTGGCTTCCCCCCCCCCCCCCGGTCCTAGAGCGACCTCTACCTCCCTGACCTCTACATCGAGTTGGCTGAGCGGGTGGAGTTGTAGCTGGTGTTGTGATAATTGCTTGAGGACCCGGTGGAGCATGTCGTGCTTGAGAAGTCTGTGGAGGTGCACCCCTGCTATGTCTTGGGCAATCCCTCAACATATGGTGAGTGTCTCCACACTCAAAACAAGCTCTCAGAGGGTCGTGGCTTGGGCAGGTCTGCTAGACTGACCGCTGGAAGCACCCCGTGCAGGAGGTACACTAGATACTAGCGGAGCATAATAAGGCTCTTGGGCTAAGGAGTAGCCAGAATACCACTGGCGACTGGAAAAGCTGAATTAACTGGGTGACTCACATAGCCACTTCCATATTGAACTGCAGCTGGGGCATGAGTACCAGTATAAGTGCCAGACTCTCATGACCTCTTGGCATCCCTCTCCTCTCTCTCCCGAGCAAGCATGACCTCTACTCTCCTAGCAATACTCGCAACCTACTGGCATGAAATATCCATCTCCAACTCATGGTCCATGCTAATCCTGATGCTGGGATGGAGCCCCTCAATAAACCGACGGACCCTCTCTCGAATAGTAGCAACCAAGGCCGGTGCATGTCTAGCCAAATCACTGAAACGAACTGCATACTCTGACACAGTCATAGCACCATGGCGCAAAACCTCAAACTCGGTGCTCCATGCATCTCTGAGGTTCTGGGGAACATACTCCCTCAAAAACATATTCGAGAACTAAGTCCATGTAAGTGAAGTTGTCTCAGCCGGACAGTCTAACTCATAAGCAAGATACCGCTGATAGGCTGCTACTCTAACCTAGAACGCAGTAAAAGAAACCCCTCTCAACTCCGATACGCCCATAGTACGGAGGATACTGTTGCACTCCTTAAGAAAGTGTCGATGCCCCCTTTTTCTAAAGGCGAAATCGGGTTTACGACATTTGGGCGGGCAACTCTATTCCTTTTGGGAATTTGGGTTTTGAGATTTAGAAGAGTCGCCACCTAATGATTGAGTGCATTAGGACACTAAGAAAGAAATGAACAGAAGAAGAACCAGAGAATGGGTAAGGGCTTGAAATTATATCGGGGGGAAGGTGTTAGGTACCAACCAAGATCCACTAGTGTGGTTCCCAGCCATGCTACAATTGTGACTTTAAATATAAACAACAAATAAATATACAAGACAATTCTCACATAACGATTGCAAGTAGGGGGAGCATAAAAGTTAAATAAACGAGCTGAAATTAGGGAATAGATGGTTTCATGTTCGTTTAAAAGAATGTATAAATGTAGAAAAATGATGGTCAAGTAATGAATGCAAATAATCAGACAAAGAAGTAAAATGGGCGGAAGTTTAAAAAAGAAAATAGTGCTGGAAATTCCAAAGAGGTTTGAATTAAAGTGAAATACAAAGTTTAAAGAACTGGAAATCTGACGTAAGCACATATGGAGGGAGGGGGATCCTAGGTTTATAAATAACATGGATCATCCACGCAACACCCGGTAACCAATTATACACGTGGTGTTATCACGCGATCATCATCTCCATGTCTACCCTTTCCGACCCCGTTTAAGGTATAAAGCACGGAATAGTGTCGTTACTTATTGCATGCTATTAGCCGTCCCGATCCTGTCAGTCTCGGAGGCATTGAGACTACTAATCCTAAAAGGGAAGGGAATTGGGGCTTTTTAGAGTTTAAAGGGATAAAAAGTCTAAGGCGACAAGCAAGAAGACATAAGCAGTTAGGGGAAGAGCAAATAGCAATTAAGGCTCAAATAGGCCTCCTCACTTAAAAGAGCAGATTGTATAGCATGACTTCAAATACTGGTTGTGGTCTGAATTAAATTTACGTAAAAGGGGTGGCTGATTTATCACATATTTTTAGATAAGAAGTCCGAATTAGCCTGCCTGCTGGTTGTAATTATTAAAGACTGGTATAATTAATTGATTACCTAATGGTTTTCCTAGGTGAAACCTATAGGCATGATATCTAACAAGGTCAAACATACTGATTTTAAAGAAGATTACTGACTTTAGAAATAAATCAAGTCTGCGGATGTTAACAACATTATTACCGATTTTAGACTTTGCGGGTGAATCAGATTTAAACGATTGCTCCTATAGGCATGAATTCTAAGCGTTGTTGATTTTAAAATGGTTACGTAAGTGCAGGAATCCTATGAGCATGGTATCTAAGATGCAATTGATTATCTTTTAACCTATGGATTATTTGCCTAATGACATGTGTATGTGCAGAAGTGCAGGAAACTTATAATCATGATTTCTATATGCAGAAGTGCAGAGACTTATAGACATGATTTCTAATGAAATGCATAACTTATAGGCAGGATTTCTAATGCAGTAATGAAACAACTTATAGGCAGGATTTCTAATGCAGTAATGAAACAACTTATAGGCAAGATTTCTATATGTAGATGCATAAACTTATAGGCAGGATTTCTATATGTGGATGCATAAACTTATAGGCAGGATTTCTATATGTGGATGCATAAACTTATAGGCAGTATTTCTATATGTGGATGCACAAGCGAAAAAACAAGCTGTGATTGCAGAAATAAATACCTAAAGCATGATGTCTACCCACATGCATAACATGAGTGACCCTCCCCTTTTCACTATACACCCCCCAATAGTTATTACAAATTATTACAACCCGAATGAATCAAGAAAAATAAAAAGAAAAGAAAAAATTACATCAGAAATTAATGTTCCAACCAAGGAGAGCCTAATTCAGACTCCTAGTCTAAAACATGAGATAAACCAACTTCCAAAGATCAAATTTCCAAAGCCTTTCTCATCCTTTGGGTGTGTCAAAGTTCCAAGGAGCTTCATGAACTCCAGGCAGTGCTCACACCCAATTACATTTGCAGGATCAGATTGTAGTGCAGTGTGGAAGGGCCAACCCTCAAATGTCCAAGTTCAGAGGGAACTCAAGGTCCCCAAGGCAAGGCTCATAGGAGGGGGCAGAACTTAGAGTCTAAGAATAAGTGTATGTGCAATAGAGGGGGAATTAGGGAAAGCCATGAAAAACTAGTGGTCATGCCCAACAATTAGGATGCTGGCACACCCCTGACCAGCCTGTCAGCTTGAGTTTGGGAGTTAGGACCTATGGAAGGTCAGGTTCAGACCTGGGCAACAATTCGGATGCGGCCAGGCCATGAACTTTAACTCAACACCCATAGGGGAATGGGGGGTATGGGTATTTTATAGCAAGCAGTAAACATAAAAGAAAGAACATGCTTAATACAGAGTATAAACAACAAAGTAAACCAGAACATGTCAACTGTAAAGTAAACACATAGGGAAAGAGCTGAAATTAAATTGGGACATACAAGTTTTAGGGAATACAAATAAGTAAAACAGCAGTCTTGAAAAGCCATGTTGCAAGCAAAGCAGTACAAAAGTCTCAGAAGAGAGTAGAGAATTGAAAGAGTATCGTGATTGAGAGTATGCGTGTGAGAGTATGAGTATTGAACTTAGGATTCAAAAGTTCAAAAGTTGTATTAGTGCTGAAGGGTCGAGCCCCTTTTATAGTGCAGCAAACAAGTAAGAACAAGGTAAGGAAATAACATTGAAATCAATCTCCCTTTAATTAAGGGATTATGATTTCAAACGGGTAAAAACAATTAAGGAAAGGCATTTAAAAAAATATTTTCCAGGCAGTACAATAAAGGGTAAATACATAGAAGTTATTCAACGCAAAATTCCAATGGTACACGGTTTGTGTGAAATAAGGAAAGGGAATCAATCAAATAGCCAGTAAAATCAAAGTGGCAGGCTTTGTTCGAATGAACCAAGTCGAGAAAGGTAAAGATGGTTCAATTAGAGAAAATCAGTAACAATCAGTCAAACCCCATTAAAGGAATTGAGAATCAATTAGTAGTTGGCAAAACTTTTTTTTTTTTAAAGAAGAACTTCTCATATATAAAGCAGACAAATCAAGCAAAGGGGTCGTCATGTTACTTAGAAAAGAGTCTAATATTGAAAGGTTCAGAATCATAAGCAAAGGGAAAACAAGTTCAGTTTGTAGACTCATAGTGAGTCTGAGAGTCCAGGGTTCCAATGCTGAACCCTAGTCCAAACACCAAATCAAACTTGCCAAAGAAAACCCCAAATCCTAAGGTTTCAAATCGAATCAGACATAGAGATGAGAAGGCAAGCCTTTGAAACAGACTCAAAGGTCTGTTTCAGAGACTCATGAGAAACAAAACAAATAGGATAGCAGGTTTGAAACAACAAAGAAAGAAAGCTGATTTAAGAGCATATAAGAGCATGTTTTAGAAAAGTCGGAACTTAAGCAAGTTCAGAAGAAAAGAGAGGTGGTGTAAACTTAAGCCACAGTAGATGAAACATGCTTAGCAAGAACACAAACAGAGTCTAGTAAAGCAAACAAAATCAAAGAACTTAACAGTAAACACATATAGTATAAGAGTAACATAACAAGGATTAGCATATGAGCATAGGAGTAACATGTATAGTAGGAAAAGAAGAAGCAGAAGAACAACACACGCGTAGTAACAAAAAATATACGAGCATAGTATAGACAAACACACATAAAGGAAAGAACGGCAAGAATCAGAAAGATTTTTTTTTTTTGAAAACCTTTCAAAAACCCTAAATCGAAAATAAACAATTTTGAAAAGAAAATTTGGGGAAAACAATTTAGAGGTCCAGTAGAACACAAACATACCGTAGATCTAAGAAAATAAATAGAGAAAAAACCTCGAACAACTTAGGATTTCGGAGAAACCCTAGAAATGAGAAAGGCATGGAAAAGTCACATCCTGGGTCGAAGAGGTCAGGAATCAGGCTTCTCGTGCTTGAATATGCCGGAGCATGGCCGGAGAAGCCATGGAACCCAAGATCTGAGAGATAACCATCGAAGTCAAACTTCAAAACCTCGAACTCCCAAGGTCTAATGGTGGAGAGGGGTGAGTATAGACCATCCATGGCCTGAGAAGCCATGGATTCCGGTGAAAGTACGGTGGAAAAAGGTCGGAGACAGGCTAGGGTTCCGAAGAACCTTCGAGGGAGATTTGAGAGTGGAGAGTATTCAAGGGCGGCGGACTAAACAAAATGGGGGAATAGGGTATGGTTTGGGGAATTAAAAATGGAAAGGGGAGATCCTGACCATTGATCAGATTGATCAACGGTCTGTATTAAAGGAGGCTTGGGTCGGGTAGTTAAATGGGTTAAGGATACGGGATTGGGCTAGCCCGGTTGGGATTCAAATTGGGTCAATTAGGGGGGTTAATGTGGCTATAATCGAAATGCAAATGGGCTGCAATTGAAATGAAATGAGGCCAAATTTTAAATAGCCAGTTTTACCCTTTATTTTATAAAAAAAGTAATAAAATGATTTTAAAAGCAAATTAAAAGTACCGAACCAATTAATAATATGTAAATATTAAAAAATATTGAACCCAATTTTACAATTATAGAAATGCTATTAATCTTAAAATAGGCTAAAATTAAAATTGTATGCAATTTAGCTTTAAAAATACCAGCTAAATTTGTAAACATATACAAAAATCACCTTAACTATATTTTGGTATAAATATGAGATTAAAATAAATTATTCACGAAAATTGATAGTTTTGGGAATAATTACTGACTTTTGTACTGCTAAAATGGATAATAAATTGATTATAAAATCTTTTAAAAATTAGGAAAAAATACCAAAACACTTGGGCATGCTTATATAGCATGTACATGTTATTTTGAAAGCATTTTATGTATAAATACGTAGGGAAAAATTGGGTATGAACAGCTGTCCCTCTTTACCCGGGAAGGATGAAAGAGTTGTCGGGTAAAGACATGATGGCCAATTTTGACCGAATGAAACGTTTTGAAGAATTTTGACCGAGCCCAGGTTCCTGAGCTGCCTATATATTCCTGGTCTTACAGGAATCAGGACATATGTAGTTCAGGGTGCGTCGACAGAATATGCCGATGGAGATTTTCCAAGAAGGGCGCGATGTTCAGGTTGAGAAGGATGGTCAGAGTCTGATAGGCTGCGGGAACGGGAGCGGGATTGCTCCTGCGGAGACGGTCGTTGCTAGCCGGTGTAACTACAAATGAACAATACCAACATATATTGTGTGTGAAATTAAACGTGATGCAAGTTCCCGTTGGACCATGAATGCTGTCTTTGGACGGTTAGGATGACGTCCTCGGACTATGGTGTCCTGGGCAATGAAACACATAATAAAGGATTCGCAGGCTATGAAATGATGCTCTCGGGCTATGAGAATGATGCCTCCGAAGCATGATGCCCTTGAATAAAGCGATGCAGAGATAAAAGCGGGGTCCTCATGCCATGGCATGACGTTCTCGGGCTATGAAAATGGTGCCTCTGAACAATGATGCCTTTGGACAATTTGGCAATCTTTCAGCCCATGAAATGCAGCATTTGGCGATCTTTCAGCCGATGCAAGACTTAAATAAAAATGGCGATCTTCCAGCCGATGCAGGATTTAAATGAAGTGGCGATATTTCAGCCAATGCAAGACATAAATGAAAATGGCGATCTTTCAGCCGATGCAGGATTTAAATGAAGTGGCGATCTTTCAGCCATGCAAAATTTAAATAAAGTGGCGATATTTCAGCCAATGCAAGACATAAATAAAAATGGCGATCTTTCAGCCGATGCAGGATTTAAATGAAGTGGCGATATTTCAGCCAATGCAAGACACAAATAAAAATGGCGATCTTTCAGCCGATGCAGGATTTAAATGAAATGGCGATCTTTCAGCCATGCAAAATTTAAATGAATTGGCGATATTTCAGCCAATGCAAGACATAAATAAAAATGGCGATATTTCAGCCGATGCAGGATTTAAATGAAGTGGCGATATTTCAGCCATGCAAAGATGGAGATAGAGCTTAGTCTCGAAAGGCAGAATGGTAGCCTTATGCAATGCTAGAATGCACATGGAGACAGAGCTTAGTCTCGGAAGGCAGAATGGTAGCCTTATGCAGTGCTGGAATGCAGATGGAGGTAGAGCTTAACCTAGGAAAGCAGAATAGTAGCCTTATGCAATGCAGGAATGCAGATGGAGGTAGAGCTTAACATCGAAAGGCAGACTAGTAGCCTTAGGCAATGCAGGAATGTAGATGGAGGTAGAGCTTAACCTCAGAAGGTAGAATAGTAGCCTTATGCAATGCAGGAATGCAAATGGAGGTAGAGCTTAACCTCGGAAGGCTGAATAGTAGCCGTATGCAAGAGATGAAAGATGAATAGTAATAATAAAAAATTCTTAGCTGATAGCTGATAGCTGATATTTGACATTGATATTGTGGCTGCTGGGGATGTTATGTGCGGATAGCAAATGTAAATAGGTGATGGTTCTGAGAGTCGTATTCCCGAAAAATATGAGTGTATAAATGTATTCGATGATCTGCGACTTGGGTGCCTATATCTAAAGAAAAATAGTGAGTTTTGTAGAGGGGGAAGGTTAGTTCGTATCCCCGTGGACTTCGCTTGACTGGCTCGACTCTGTTTATGGTGATACTGTGGGTACCCTCGGGTAGCATTGCTAAACAAAGCAATTCCGACAATAAACACGCATGAGTTTGTTAAAGATATGATATACGTATATATTTAAGAAATAGTTTTTAGATAAACCGACGACTGTGACGTGGCTCAAAACATTGCGACCTTTCTTGCTACGGAATTTTGAGGGTCCCCCTAAAAATTCTGCCCCAGTTTAGTGGGTTGCTGCTTCTGACAGCATGAAAATTTTATTGGATTGTGACCGAACCCATAAGGCATCCTACGTATCCCCTCTTAAACGGGAATCAGGTCAGACGTAGTTCAAATTACATAAGGAAATCATAAATGGTTACACATAGTATCGCTTGACTGCATCTGAATTTATTGGTTTTGGCCAAACTTCTCCGTCCATTTCTGCAAGTATGAGGGCTCCTCCTGTCAGAACCCGATGAACCATGTATGGACCTTGCCAGTTAGGGGAGAACTTCCCTTTGGCTTCATCTTGATGTGGAAAAATCTTCTTTAACACCAACTTCCCTGGTGTAAACCGTCTTGGTCTGACTCTCTTATTGAAGGCTCTTATCATTCTGTTTTGGTAAAGTTGACCATGGCAAATTGCGTTCATTCTCTTTCCATCTATGAGAGCTTACTGTTCGTAACGACTCTTTACCCATTCTGCATCGTCGATTTCTGCTTCCTGTATGATTCTTAGGGATGGAATTTCTACCTCGGCGGGGATGACCGCTTCCGTACCATAAACCAGCATATAGGGAGTCGCACCAGTCGATGTGCGGACTGTGGTGCGATACCTAACAAAGCAAATGACAGCTTCTCATGCCACTGCTTATGCTTTTCTACCATCTTTCTCAATATCTTCTTGATGTTCTTACTGGCGGCTTCTACAACTCCGTTCATCTGAGGCCTGTAGGCTGCGGAATTCTTGTGTTTGATCTTGAAGGTTTCGCACATGGCTTTCATCAAATCACTGTTGAGGTTGGAACCGTTGTCAGTAATGACTGATTCTGGGATCCCGAATCGACAAATGATACGGTCACGGACAAAGTGTGCCATGACTTTCTTTGTCAATGCTCAGTAAGATGTTGCTTCAACCCATTTAGTGAAATAATCAATTGTTACTAGGATAAACATGTGCCCATTTGATGCGGCAGGTTCGATTGGTCCGATAACATCCATTCCCCATCGACGAACGGCCATGGCGAGCTTGTTGCATTAAGCTCATTTGGAGGCACTTTTATCATGTGTGCATGGATCTGACAGCGGTGGCACTTTCGAACATACTGGATGCGGTCTGTTTCCATAGTCATCCAAAAATATCCTGCCCGGAGTATCTTCTTGGCTAAGACAGAACCATTCATATGTGGACCACGGGTCCCAGCATGAATTTCCTCTAGCAGTTTGGATGCTTCCTTTGCGTCAACACACCTTAGCAATCCCAAATCAGGAGTTCTCCTATATAGGATTACTCCGCTGTGGAAGAAATTGTTGGATAATCTTCACAGAGTGCACTTCTGAATAGCATTTGCAAGCTCTGGATATTTTCCTTCGGCCAAAAATTCCTTGATGTCGTGAAACCAGGGCTTCCCGTCTACTTCTTCCTCGACACGAGCACAGTAAGCTAGCTGATCATGAATCTTTACTTGAATACGGTCCATAAAGTTCTTATCTAGATGCTGAATCATGGATGATAGAGTGGCCAATGCATCGACAAACTCATTCTGGACTCTGGGAACATGCCGGAACTCTGTCTTTATGAACCTTTTCCTCAACTCCTGCACATGATGCAAATACGGGAGTATCTTGGAGTTCTTGGTCGCCCATTCTTCTCGGACCTAATGTATAAGCAAATTCGAATCTCCAATCACTAGAAACTCTTTGACGTTCATGTCAATGGCCATCTTGAGCCCCATCCATATTGTTGGTGCATGGGAACCTGAGCTTGGCGGATACCGGATAATGCTGGCCGGTTTCTGATACTAGGACCGCTCCTATGCCAACACCCTTGAAATTTGCTGCTCCGTCGAAAAACATCCTCCAACTGTCATAGGATTCTTCAATGTACTCTCCTATGAAGGATAGCTCCTCATCAGGAAAATACGTCTTCAGAGGTTCATATTCTCCATCCACAGGGTTTTCAGCGAGGTGATCCGCTAGTGCCTATCCTTTGATTGCTTTCTGAGTCATGTAGACAATGTCAAATTCACTCAACAGGATCTTCCACTTGGCTAGCTTGCAAGTGGGCATGGGCTTTTGAAAGATATACTTCAATGGGTCCATTTTTGAAATGAGATACATAGTGTAAGCACAGAAATAATGCCTCAACTTCTGAGCTACCCAAGTCAGAGCACAACACGTGCGCTCTAGTAAGGAATACCGGGCCTCGTACGGGGTGAACTTCTTGCTGAGATAATAAATGGCCTGCTCTTTTCTCCCCGTTTTATCATGCTGCCCCAGAACACAACCAAACACTCCATCCAATACTGCAAGGTAGAGTAGCAGGGGTCTACCTGGTTCGGGCGGAACCAGAACCGGCGGTGTTGACAGGTACTCTTTGATTCTGTCGAAGGCTTTCTGGCAGTCGTCAGTCCATTTGGTAGCGGTGTCCTTCTTCAACATCTTAATGATCGGCTCACAAATAACAATGGACTGAGCGATGAACCGGCTGATGTAGTTAAGTCTCCCCAAGAAACTCATAACCTCCTTCTTGCTCTTCGGCGGCGGCAGTTCTTGAATAGCTTTGACCTTTGATGGATCCAATTCTATCCCTCGGCGGCTCACAATGAACCCAAGTAGTTTTCCGGCAGGAACCCCAAATGCACATTTTGCGGGATTCAGCTTCAAGTTGTACCTTCTCAGTCTATTGAATAATTTCCTCAAATCTCCCATGTGATTAGCGGCTTTCCTGGATTTGATGATGATGTCGTCTACATACACTTCGATCTCCTTGTGTATCATGTCATGAAAAATTGTGGTCATGGCCCTCATGTAGGTGGCCCCTGCATTTTTTAACCCAAACGGCATCATTTTGTAACAATACATCCCCTACGGCGTAATGAAAGCCGTTTTCTCAGTGTCCTCTTCATCTATCCATATCTGATGGTACCCGGCAAAACAATCAACGAATGACTGCAACTCATGCTTGGCGCAGTTGTCAATCAAGATGTGTATATTCGGCAAGGGGAAGTCGTCTTTAGGACTGGCCCGGTTGAGATCCCGGTAGTCGACGCAAACTCTAACCTTCCCGTCCTTCTTTGGTACTGGCACAATGTTGGCTAACCATGTTGGACATTCTACTACCCGGAGGACCTTAGCTTTGACCTGCTTAGTGACTTCTTCCTTGATTTTCAAACTCATGTCTGGCTTGAACCTTCTGAGCTTCTATTTCACTGGCGGACAGGCCGAATCAGTTGGTAATTTATGAGCCACAATGGACGTGCTTAGACCAGTCATGTCGTCATATGACCATGCGAATATGTCCTCATATTCCTTTAGAAATTTTGTGTACTCTTCTTTCTCAGACGGTGACAAGTGAACGCTGACTCGTGTTTCTTTGATGTTCTCGGCATCTCCCAGATTGACGATCTCCGTCTCGTCCAGGTTGGACTTAGGCCTACTCTCAAAATTCTCGACTTCCTTGACACTTTCTTCCGGTATATTATCTTTCTCTGAATCTGTGTCCGTTTGTCGCGTTGTCTCGTTGCATGTCACAGTCGTCGGTTCATCAAGATAAGTAACAGTAATGTTGTTTGAGTAAAGTAATGAGAGAATATAATAAGAGAGGGATTTGTAAGAAAATTGAAATACTTTAATAAATTCCATAAGTGTTTTGAACATTGGAGAGCTTCTTGCGAAAAAAAAGAAAAATACGAAAGGAAAATAAACTTTAATAAAGCAAGATAGTGCGTAATGCTTTGTTCAGCCTTGCTACCCCGAGGCACGTCGGGCTCTGGTGGTTCTGATGGTCTAGTTGCCGAGGTGTGCTCCTCTGCTCACAGCCTGTATGG
This sequence comes from Nicotiana attenuata, assembly GCF_001879085.1. Classification (NCBI taxonomy): domain Eukaryota; kingdom Viridiplantae; phylum Streptophyta; class Magnoliopsida; order Solanales; family Solanaceae; genus Nicotiana; species Nicotiana attenuata. The sequence continues at coordinate 92,324,130 of NC_031989.1, read as the reverse complement.
AAGGGCCTTCCTCCCCCTCCTCCTCAAAAATGACACAACAGTCCATATCATCCTCTTCCAGGAACAAATTCCTCATCGCTGTTAATGCTTCCTCTTCTTCTGACCCATAGATAACCTCGGCTGGTTGAAAAGTCTGCTCTAGACGGGGTATCGGTTGCTCCAATGGATAGTAAGGGCCGCGTCATGGTGGAGACCAGTCCTTGAACTCTTCCCAGGTATACTCATACCCCAACCCGAAGGTGGTACCATGCTTCTTAAGCTTGATAGGCTTAGCGATTCCTTGGATGTTTTTTCCAAGTCCTTTGCCAGGTTCATATCCGCTCCAATTCAGTATGTTTTCAATTTTGTTGTTCCACCATTTGTCTTTGTCGACTGCATTGACCCTCTCGATGTGGTGGTAAGTTTACCCACCTAATCTTCTTCTTCCTCCAATTGCTGGAATGGTCTGTCGGCTATATATGGGGTTGCTACCGTCACCATGAATGATCACCTCTTGGTGATTCCGTTCAAATTTCACTGCCTGATGTAGTGTTGATGCCACGGCGCCGGCGGCATGAATCCATGGTCATCCCAATTGCAGATTGTAAGAAGCCGGCACGTCTATCACTTGAAAATCAACATCAAACCAAGTGGGCCCCATTTGCAAACGTAGGCTAATTTCCCCAATAGTGGACCTCTGAGATCCGTCGAAAGCTTTGACGCTGATGGCCCCATCCTTGATTTCATGCAGCCCTTTTCCTAATGTTCTGAGTGTTACTAGAGGACAAATGTTGAGACTGGACCCCCCATCGACCAGGATCTGGGCGATAAAATAATCCTCGCACTGCACAATGATGTGCAATGCCTTGTTATGACTCAATACTTCTGGTGGCAGCTCATCCTCATGAAAGGTGATTTTATGACTCTCCAACACTTGGCCCACCATGTTCGCCATTTCTCCTCCAGTGATGTTGCTTGGTACATACGCCTCACTCAATACCTTCAACAAGGCATTCTTGTGTGCACCAGAACTTTGTAATAAAGCCAAGATAGAAATTTGTGCCGGTGTTTTGTTCAGCTGGTCAATGACCGAGTATTCGTTGGCTTGTATCTATCTCCAGAGATCACCGTGTCCTGTTTCAATGATGGCTTGTAGGCCAGAGGTATGCTTACTCGACTCAGCTAGGTGTTCTGGGGTATAAACCCTGCCGGTTCTTGTCATACCCTGCGCTACAACTGTTTCTTCGAACTTGGCTTTTCCTTTCCTTCTTGCCTCGGCTGTGTAGTCCCACGGTATAGCTTTTGTGTGGAACGGTGTTACGACTGTCATTGCTACTGGAATAGGCACCCTTGCCTTGGAAGGTAATACAGCAACTTCAAAGGGCTTAGGCGCCTTTGGGGACCCAAACTCGACCTCGATTGTTGTTGGCGTCTTTGCGGAGGCTGGTGCTTCAAACTCAAGCGGTATGGACATGTTCACCTCAGCATCTTCAGAAGGCTGAATTTGGACTACAATTGGGTTAAGAGTGACTGTTGGTTTCTTTGAATCGTCACCTTCCGTGATCAAACCGATTGATCCTTTGGGATCCCAATCATCTTCCATTTCAATCATATGAACACTTCCACCCTTGTGGTCTGGTAGAGGGTTGTCACGGACAATCGGAGCAGGCTCCTTTGCCACGATGATCTTGTTGTCAATTAAAGCCTGGATCTTGTCCGTCAGGGAGCGGCACTCATCAATAGTGTATCCCTTCATGCTAGAATAGTATGCACAGGTTTTGTTTGGGTTAATCCATTGGGAGGGGTTTTCAGGGGTTATGGCAGGGACAGGGGCGACATAACCAGCGGCTTTGAGTCTTTCGTACAGCTGGTCGATTGGCTCGACAATAGCGGTGTATTGTTTGGGAGGTTTGCGGTCAAAATTTGGTCGGGGTCTAGGAAAGTTTTGGCGAGTAGGAGGTGATTGATAGCGGGATGGTTGAGTGTTGTAGGCTTGGTAGACTTGTGCGAGTTGCGAATATTTGGGTGAAGTGGGTTGGTATGTGGGAGGTGGAGGTGATTGATAGGCAGGTGGTGGAGCTTGGTAGGAAGGTGCGAGGTAATTTGGGGTAGGTTGATATGTGAGAGGGGGTATTGGGTAGGCTTGGTATTTGATTGGGGATTTTGTTCTCTGTGCAACCATCACGGCACTCACAACCCTTTTCTTGGGCGTGCCACTGTCACACCTCCTTTTTTACACACTTACCCCGAAGGATAGTGTATAAGGGAGTTTTTCCACTTTAAGTGACATTATTCGAAATGGGATTATTTATTTATCTGAGTTGCCACTTGGGATAGGTTTGACTTTTGGTGTCCCAAGTCACCGGTTTATCTTGAATCCAAAATCGAGGAAAATTTCGACATTCCAGATGAAGTCTGCGAACCAGAAATTCTGAATAAGGAATTCTGCTAACCCGGGGGGAGGTGTTAGGCACCCCAAGGATTTCGTGGTTCTAGCACGGTCGCTTAAACTATTATCTGATTTTAGTACATGTTCATCCTATAGTGCAATTTCAAGTTATTTACCGTTTTTAATTAATTTTTAAGGAAGATTGAACGTCGTTTAAAACGTGTTTTTGGATCACGTGACATGAAATGCACCCGGATCCGAAACACATTTTATTCAACGTTTTAGGATTTGGATTTGGGTCACATGAAATGCGCACCCGAGTTTAAGAAGGTAATATTATTAAAAGACGAGCCTAAAGCAAATAGCGTGTTGATATCTTTGCGGGAGGCCATGTAAATTCGCTAAATGGCACGTCCCGATTTCTAAGTATTTTTATGGAAGTAATTAAAGAGGGCCACGCAATTTATGATTTTTATTTGGCGAGGCGCACCTCAAATTTATTTTAAAAGGACATTTATCTTAGCACATGGAAAGCCCTAAACTATTTGTTATCTAATTGCGGCTGAAATCCAATTGCTTGAGGAAGTCTAATTAATTAACTAAATCTAAGTATGCTAAACAGCACAATTCAAAGCAAATGAAACATACAAAAACTCAGGCCCATCTGCTACCAGGTATGAAGTGTATTATGGGCCTATCGATCCAGTTGCAATCAAACTTTGGATGCGACATTGAGATGTAAAATGGGCTCTATTTTGAAGCCAGGCCCGAGGATGTATTCACTAGATGACAACCAATACATGGGGCCTTCATTAGACCTGGTTTTTGTGATTTACCTAACTTAATGTCCAAACAATAGTAGACATGCAGTTACATGAAACATGGAGGCTAATTAGCAGACCTAAGTTATGATTTAAATTCTGTTACACAGGTTAACTGAATAAAACAAATTCAGTTTAGCAGGCATCTTTAATTCAAATATGTTATGGCTAAGCAACACATATTAAATATTTGACGAAATATAAACAAAACTGTTGAACTCGAGTAAGGAATGAATATTCGAATCTGTAAAAATACTGACCATTCCTCTTTCTTTTCAAATGACCTACACGTTATATAACCTTTCAATCTCAATATGAAATTCACTAATGATACTAAAACACATAAACCTGCAGTTTGGAATTTTTGTTGAGCTGTGAATTCATTAAGTGAATTACAGCTCTTCAACAGTACTCATGTCTCATAGATACTCTGATTTAGAGTATGAGATGAGTAATTCCAGTAAACATAAGTTCCAAAATTACCTATTAACTGTAAGAAATTAAACTACACTAGAATTAAACTAATGAAGTAAAATATAGGCAATTCCAGTTTGAACAGTCCGATTATTACAATATGTTGAGACAGAAGGTCTATATCACTCCACTTTCACATTCTAGAGAAACAAAAATCTATCACTTAGACAAATATGTTTGCAAATGAACTAACATGGAAATCACAGGATCAAAGTATCATTCCTTCAACAACTCAATCATACACTTGTTGATTCAGTTCTTCATATATCATTAGAGGCCAAAAAGTACCTGGAAATTAGAACAAAAATGAGGGGAAATGGAGGTCAGCTAGGCAGCAACACAGTAATTGATGCAATTGTAGCAGAAAACCAGCAATTCCAAATCAAAATCCAGGAAAACAGGGACAGGATGCAGTAGACTCCGAAATAATCTTCAATCAACCAAAGAACCCAGCTGAACTTAGGACTAGATTTGGATATGACTCTTAACAGGTGAATTCCACCTAATTTCAAAGCTTGGAAGTGAATTTAAGCTGCTGCAACTGGATGAAACAGTAGATCTGGTGGATTCCTAGACTATATTATAAAAAGAAGGATCCCGTTCATATGTAAGCATCATTGTTCACTAATAAGAATATATACATAACTTTACATTCTTACTATTTTGCTTACTTTTCATCAGAGTTGCTTTATCATTTGTTATTCCTATTATCACATCTCGAGACCACCACAAGTCGAGGTCGAAATCTAGCTAGCATACTGGTTTAGTTTATTTTATTCTCTAATTTGTCTATTTAATTCCTTGTTTATCAATTGGCATTGGGTTGAATCACATATCCTTAAAATCGCAATGTATGTTTAATTGTTACTCGAATTTTAGGGTAAATAGTTTGGCGCCCATCATGGGGCTATGGATAATAGTGATTGTTCAGTGTTGATTCTGATAACACACATTATTTCACACCTGTTCTTGTCAAGTATTTTTGCTCTCAGGTTAAAACATGTCAAACTCACAAAACGCACCCACACATGGTGATGATGGTCTCGTGTTTCATAGGGAAAATGACAATGTAATTACTCCAGGATCCGGGGTACCACTGGCTCATCTCGAGAGAGCATCGGTTGCCGATCTAGTCGATGGGAGTTTGCACTTGCTCTAAATGTGGACCTAGGCACAGACCCTGAAGGGAGTGTACACAGGGAAGGCCGATCTGGTGGTCAATTGTACACAGGGTAGAGGAGACGGAAGAGTTAGTCTCCAGGTGATATTCGAGATGCTACAAGCTCAACAGGCCGCTATTGCTCAGTTGCAAAATCAACATGGGACCCTAAGTGGGGTCGAGCGTGAAATGACTTCCCATACAGAGCCAGTGCCAGAAAGGTCGAATGGTAATGAATCAGGGACTGATCCTGCAATAATGAAAATGCTCGAGGAGCTCACCAAAAGAATTGAGTCAGGAGAGAAGAAAATCAAAGCTAATGATAAAAAAGTAGAAAGATACAACTCCCGAGTTGATTAGATACAGGTGGCACCCCCGATCCTAATGTGTTTTGATTGGAAAAAGTTCGTGCATAAGCCTTTTCCTCAAAGTTCCGCTTCGAAGCCCATTCCTAAGAAGTTCCATATGCTGGGCATACCTATGTACAACGGGACCACTGATCCTAATGGACACATCACTTCGTACACGTGAGGACTAAAGGGAAATGACTAAGAAGATGATGAAATTGAATATGTGCCGTTGAAAAAGATCGGAGAAACCCTTTCGAAGGGAGCAATGATTTGGTATTACAACCTGCCACCAATTTCCATCGACGTATTTGCCATGTTAGCAGATTCTTTTGTAAAGGCACACGCCAGGGCCATAGAGGCCGCAACAAGAAAATCGGACCTTTTCAAGATAAGACAAATGGATAACGAAATGTTGAGGGAGTTCGTATCCCGATTTCAAATGGAACGCATGGAGTTGCCACTGGTCACATATTATTGGGCCGTTCAATCTTTCACTCAAGGGTTGAACGAACGAAGTTTGATAGCATCATGTCAGTTGAAACAAAATTAGATCGAGTATTCAGCTGTGACTTGGGCAGATGTGCACAATTGATATCAATCGAAGATCAGGGTCGAGGACGACCAATTAGGAGCCCCTTCCAGTTTATTACATCCAAACAGGTCGATAGTTAAAACCCAAAGGGACGTCAACAGGGAGTCAAGGTCAAACAGAGAACGATACCAACCATAAATCGCAGATAGAAGGAACAATGCTTCAGGACACAATTCCGCCTGGAATGATCGAAGAAGTGATCGAGGTCAAAATTCTCGGGGACTTATGAGCAAAAGTGGTTTTGATAAGCATGCCGATCCCACATAGGCACATCGGTTATCGAAATATAACTGTGGCATCGACACGTCGGGCATTGTATCGGAAATCAGAAGGATCAAAGATACTAGGTGGCCTAGAGCCATACAGACTGATCCTTCCAATAGAAACCCAAATTTGATGTGCAAGTATCATGGCACGCATGGTCACAAGACCGAGGATTGCAGGTATTTAAGGGAGGAGGTAGCTAGTCTATTCAATGAGGGCCACCTTTGAGAGTTCCTCAGCGATCAAGCCAAGAATCATTTTAGAGAAATGGACGTGTAACGACCCGACCAGTCGTTTTGAGTATTTGCACTTCGCTCAGTTGATTAAAGGTATGTGTAGCTCCGTATGATGTATTATGACTTATGTAAATTGTTGGTTTTGGTTTTCAGGTCATTCGGAATTGATTTAGAAGAATGATTCTCATCTAGAAGCTTCAAATTGGAAAGGTTTGACCAAGTTTGACTTTTTAGTAATGGACCTCGGATTGGATTTTTTATGGTTCCATTAGCTTTGTGGGTGATTATGGATTTAGGAGCACGCCCGGATCGTGACTTGGAGGATCGTGGTAGAATTTGGCTTGAAATGGCGAAAGTTAGAATTTTAGAAAGTTTGACCAGGAGTGGACTTTTTGATATCGGAGTCAGATTCCAATTCTGGAAGTTGCAACAGGTCAGTAATGTCAAATGTGACTTGTGCGATAAATTCGGGGTCAATCGGACGTGATTTGATAGGTTTTGGTATCGGTTGTGGAAGTTTGAAGTTTCAAGTTCATTGATTTCAAATTTGAGGGTGATTCATCGTTTCAATGTTGTTATGTGTGTTTTGAGGCCTAGGCTCGTGTTATGTTATTGGCCTTTTTGGTATGTTTGGTCGGGGTCCCGAAGGGCTCGGGCGTGTATCGAATTGATTCCGAAGCATTTTGGAAATTTCGGCTAAGGTGTATCGTTACTAGTTCTAGTGTTTCCGTATCTACGGAACATGGGCGCAGATGCGAGTCCGCAGATGTGAACAATTGATTGCAGAAGCGAGGTTTGGCGCATATGCATGTTTGGTTTCGCACCTGCTAGTGCGCAGGAGCGGAAGTGGTTCCGCAGGTGCAATGGGTCGCCTGGTGATTTGTGGTCGCAGAAGCGAAAAACTGACCCCACAATGGTCGCAGATGCGACATTTTGACCGCAAATGCGGAATGGCTGGGCAGTGTTATAAAAATCGAGGGTTTTGTTCCTTCATATTTTGAGATGTGGGACTCGGATTGAGGCAATTTTTGGAGCAAATTACATCACAGGGTTGGGGTAAGTGTTCTCTACTCAGTTTTGATTATATTCCATGAATCTATCTTCAGTTTTAGCTTTTGGTTGGTGAATTCTAAAAAGGAAAATTGGGGGTTTTGGCCTAAATTTCATTATGAACTTTTGAGTTTTGAACAAAGATTTTGAGTCGGATTTGAGTGAAACTAGTATGGTTGGACTCATAATTGAATGGGTTATCAGATTTTGTGAGTTTTATCGGGTTTGGAGGTGCGGGCTCGTGTGTGATTTTTGGCCGGATTTTGAATTTTATTTAGGACTCGATCTTTATCATTTGTAATTGTTTCCTTCAGCTTCATCTGATGTATTTGAGTTGTCATTGACTAGTTTTGAGTCGTCCGGAGGTCGCTACACACGTGATGGCATTCTTGGAGCATAAATTGGGTTGCTCGACATCTGGAATTGGCTTATTTAAGATAAGTAACTATTCTAAACTTAGTGCTGACGGTATAAAACCCCGAATTACGTGTTATATGATAGTTGTTGAGGTGACGCACATGCTAGATGACGGGTGTGCGGGCGTGCACCCTGTGAATCATGACCCCGTTGTCTTCACGGCACTGTATAGTCGCCCTACTTTGTTGATATCTTTGTTTTTTTCACCATGTGATAAAGTGTTGAGTTGTACATCATGCTAGATATCATGTTTCGGCCTTGTGTTGATATTGTTGCGACCCATAGTGGTCGTTTCTTGCTATCATCTCATCGATTTCATTGATATTTCGTACTCAGTCATATTCATGCATTCATATCATATCTCAGTCTCAGTTGTTACTTATTGATACATCATATCATTGTACCAGCTCAGTTTTCATGACATTGTGAGCCCGTGTGTGAGACTGGAGAGATTGATGACTAAGTGACGCCGAGAGCCATATTTAGAGTGGCAGTTATGGGATCGGGCTGCACACCGCAACAGTTACATTGATTTGTGATAGCACTTTAGCTTAAGGAACCCCTCCAGAGTTTGAAACACACACCTAGTGAGCGCAGATGATATTATTGAGGGATGGATTTCCCTGACATGGATTCGTCGAAAGTATTTGATATATAGAGATGGATTTCTCCACATGGTTGGATTGCCCTTTTTCCTCGGTACTGGGTGAGTTCTAGTCAGTGTAGTATATGTTCCGGGATGGATTTCCCTGGGCCGCATGGGCCATATACAGTACCGAGTGGTTGAGCATTTATATATTATTGAGGAATGGATTTCCTTGGACATGGATTTGTCCGAAGTACTTCATACCTGGAGATGGATTTCTCCACAGGGTTGGATTGCCCTTTTTTCTCGGTACTGGGTGACTTATAGTCAGTGTTGTATATGTTCCGGGATGGATTTCCCTGGGTCGTATGGGCCATATACACTACCGACTGGTTGAGCATGATGAGTGGAAACTGTGAGACAGTGAGATTGAGCACTCTTAGAGTGTGAGTATGATTCATCTCTGAGATACATGGCATTTGCATGCATATATGGCATACATACATAGAGACGTATTTTCCTCATACTGTACAGTATCATGTCATTCATGATTTCTTTTATACACATTGATATGTGGCATAGATAGGTATTTCACACTTGCTATTTGGAAAGAAAAATGAAAAATCTTACTTATTGCGGAAAGGATTTTTGGGAAAAATTGTAGTTCAAACTATCTCATTTTTTTGACGATTTCGGTAAAGGATATGGGTTTTCACTGATGTTCTTGAAATGCGGAACTATTTTTCAAAAACATTGTGCAAAAGTTGAGAATTTTTATCTCCGAGATTATTTCCTTGTTTATATGCTCTACGTTGTTATGAATTGCTGTTGGTTATTGGTGTTGGACCCGACCTTGTTCCAGCTTGTCACTATTTTCAACCTGAGGTTAGGTTTGTTACTTTTTGAGTACATGGGGTCAGTTGTACTCATGCTACACTTCCTGCATATTGCGTGTAGATTTCGGATGCCGATGTTGCTGTGTTCGATGGGAGCTGAATTAGAAGATGTACCTGTGTCCCTGTTGTAGCCGCCTCTTGTTCATGGTAGCCTTAGAAATATTGAAATTCTGTTTATGTATTTTTCAAACAGAAGATGTATTTACTTCATACCAGTTTTGTAAACTCTATTCTTAGAAGCTCATGATTTGTACTACCAGACCTTGGGAAATGTAAAAGATTTAGAAAATTCTTTTGCTTAAATGTTTAATTAATATTATTGGGATTGAATAGTTAGTAGGTTTCTTACCTAGCGAGCTGGGTTAGGTGCCATCACGACTAGCGGATTTTCTGTCGTCACAGATTGTTATCATAGCTCTTGGTTCATAGGTTCTATAAGTCATGAGCAAGTGTCTAGTAAAGTCTTACGGATCGGTATGATGACGTCCATACCTATCTTCGAGAGGCTACAGGACATTTCAGATATACTTCCCAACTTTTTTTCCTTATCGTGCGGCATCGATTCATCTTGAAGCATAACTCTTTGAATTGCTTCCACGCATTCGTATATGCACTTGAGCACTTGGTATCAGCTGTGCATCGATGGCTTGTGATTCTAAATATGATGTGTGAGATGCGGTTTATGTGTGCTGATGATGGGCCAATCTGGATGACTTGAGGTCGGGCTTCGACTGTAGCTTGATCACAAAGATGTTGATTGTGTGAGCACGTGCTTTTGGAGTTATATGTCGGGTAGTGTCCCTATTGGTGGCGTGGTTGGAGGGCTATGTAACGAGTATGATGTGACTACGGAAAGTGTTCAGATGGTTTGGATGTGACAAAAACAGTTTGATTGATATGTAAATTTGGTGCTCGATTTCTGTCTTTATTCGACGTATAGTATCAAGTTATAAGCATATTGGAAGATCTTTAATGTTGATTAATTGTGGGATGAATTAGATTCTCATGTCTTGATGATGAGTTCAGAATTAGGAGGATTAAGTAATTGCATATCATTTGTGACTATGGAAGGGTATAAAGAGATGTTAGTTTGAGGCAAAACAGGTGGGTTATCTCTTGCGAGGTGTCCTAAGGGATTGTATGATCCCTATGTTGTTTTGTTGGAGTTCTCTTTTACCAGTGAATTATATGTAGTGCAATTCGAGTTTGGATCGCTTGTAGAAGTGGGCTTGGCTATTACGACGATGAATGCGAGATTTGCAAATACTTTGAGGTACTATATGGTTTGTGTTACGTGAGCTTGGGAAGGGTTTAGTTGAATCCTATTGCGGTGTAATGCCAGTATGGGGGTGGCCATTGTAAGTTATAAGATGCTTTATTCCTTGGCTTTGAGCCAAGTGGGGGAGTCTTCTATTAACGGATTGATTTCGCGGTTATCTGTTGAATTGGTTTCATTTGAGGTATACTGGTGAATCAGGTATGGCTTACAGAGGTTGAGATCGAGGATGACTCGAGTAAAGGAAGTTTTGGATAAGGGATTGTGTTACACTCTATGGGTATATGGAAATCATTGAATGATTGAGTGGCTATTCGTGAAGGAGGTAGAGTTCGTGGAGTTAAAATTTGCTCGGTTGCTTAGAAGTGTGGATTACTTCTTAGGGTGTTGGGGTGCAAATAGGGCACAGGTTGTTCGGCCAGTTCGGGAGGAGCTATTGAGATTTGAGTAGAGTGGATGACTCTCGAGAATGGTTCTCATGAATTCAATATTTATATGTGGCAATTGAGAATTTTTGGGGATTTGTATATGGCTGAAAGCTGAGAGTTACATTGGATGGCGTCGAGACTCCAAGTATTTCTACGTCATTGAGGATTGTGGTATTGCGGTGAGGGGAAGTATCAATTTGAAGGTAATTTAGAAGGAACTTAGAGAAATAGGACATCTTGGTAGTAGGTTGGATCGACATTGTAATGGATATGATCGGTTCTTTTGGTGCTTATGATGTAGTGAGTTTTTACAGGTGTTACGTGGCGATGCTCTTGGGTGTGGTGACTTACGTAGCTTGGTTGAGTTAGAGGGATTCAGTCCTGATGGTTTGGTTTTGTATAGATGGGGTTCGGAGAGTTCTTGATGCTTCTACCACGGTTAGAGATGTATATTTCCTACTGGCGTGAGGAGCATGTGATGTATAGTGATTTTCTCTTGAATGAGATCAAATGGAAAGTTTTTGGCTAATTAAGTATGCAGTTGCTTGTAACTCAGGGTGGACTACGAAGTTCTCGTATTTTTCTTATGAAGGCATGGTATATGCGGTGTGTTGTGTAGGATTGATATTTGCATGTGTAAGGTCACGGTTCAGTTTTTAAGGGAAGGTCATGAGTCCTTAAGTAGCATGGACAGTTTCAGATGACTAGGTAAATGATATTATTATCGGTCGTGGCTTGATCAGAGTATACATTTCAGAAGGGGCTATGTGTTTTGATTTATGGATACTTCATTGTTATTGTGGCACTCTTCTGGTTGATCAGCTGCTAATGTTCAAATTCTGCTTTGTGGCATAGAAGAACTATAGAAGTATTCCTCGTGAGATGGTCGTGTATTGGAGAAGAGTTAGACATTCAGGTGGTGGAGTTGAGATCAGATATGTTAATTCGTGTGTTCTATGGATTTGGAGACTGGGAGTTCTCATGAGTAGATTATTTTGTGGTTATGTACTATGAAGTTGTGGCCGAAGCTTGCCAGAGGATAGTAGGTGTTGTGATTCAGTCATTGTGGGCTTTTTGAGAGTTATTTATCTATTGTGGGCGACCAAAGTTGATTTTGTTGACTTCGAACTACTATTATTGAGGGATGTGCCATTCGGTCGTTGTTGAGCTTATTTCTTTTCTGAGATGATCTGTGAGTTACCCTTCTATGCTACGAGTAGCTGTGATTCGTTGGTTATATGCACACATGGTGCGGTTCTATTTGGGGCCTTATAGCGGAAATTAAGCGGGTCGAGTATTGGGTATTGCTTGGTTGATGGCGTATTGGTTATGCTCTTTTGGACTTTTTATGGCGTGGTGTCATTTGCTTCTCCGTGGTTATGGTAATGCACTTTGGGTACTTGATATCTAATTTCGCATGGTTATTGATTTTTGAGCAAGGTGGCTCGAGGTATATAATATAGACCAGCGTTTGGATGGGGTCACACAATGTAGCGGAGTTTTATTGAGGTATGATCCTTTCTGTGAGATTCGTGTGTTTTGGTTTTGCATTGTGTGATAGGTTCTTAGCATTGTGTTGTGGTATTACTTGTTAAGCTTTCGGGACACTTCCCTCGTTTGAGTCATTTTCTATGATTTGAGTACAATTGAATTATTGCTTACTGGTGCACATATTGCACGGGTTGTGGATTTAGATTGTATTGAAGTGGCATGTCACTAGAGTGATTATGTTAGATAGGATGAGGTCATCCTACCTTGAATGGGTGCTAGATCTGATTGCGGTATATTTGGAAGGATATTATTGCTGATCGACTTAGAAATTTGCTATAGTTCCTATCGAAGGAGAGCGAGTTCCACAACTTGTTAATCTGATGAACAATTATGAGTTCTGCATGTTTCTTTCATCACTCGCAGTATATGAAGGTGTTAGAACGAGGATTTGTAGATAAGAGGTTTATTACCGGCATTTGGGTTGTTTGGAGCAGCTGCTGTGATTCGAAATTATCGCTATGAGTGTTTGAGTTATGTGGTATATCATGTGATTTTATCTTGGGTTATGGTTGTGGCTTGATACAGCTTGTTCATACTTATACAGTGTGTAGATGCGAGATTCTGATCTTATAGAAAATTTCGGATATGGAAATTGAATTCTAAGGCTTATGGGCTAGGTTGGATTAAGAAATTTCAGTTATGTTGTGTTATCAGACCTATATGGAATAGGGTGACATGGGATCACCCCCTGGTATGTGCATGGTAAGGTTACACGGTGATTTGATGGCTTTTGGAACAACACTAGGTACGTTCGAGGATGAACTATGTTTAAGCGGGGGAGAATGTAATGACCCACCGATCATTTTGAGCATTTGCACTTTGCTCGGTTGATTGAGGTCATTAGTAGCTCCATATGATGTCTTGTGACTTATGTGAATCGTCATTTTTGGTTTTCAGGTCATTTGAAATTGATTTAGAAGAATGATTCTCAGCTAAAAGCTTCAAATCGGAAAGGTTTGACCAAGTTTGACTTTTTAGTAATTGACCTCGGGTTGGATTTTGGATGGATCCGTTAGCTCCATTGGGTGATTTTGGACTTAGGAGCGCATGCGGATCGTGATTTGGAGGTCTGTGGTAGAATTTGGCTTGAAATGGCGAAAGATGGAATTTTTGAAAGTTTGACCGGGGGACTTTTTGATATCGGAGTTTGATTCCGATTGCGGATGTTGGAGCAGGCGTAATGTCAATTGTGACTTGTGTGCAAATATGAGGTCAATCGGACATGATTTATAGGTTTCAGCATTGGTTGTGGAAGTTTGAAGTTTTAATTTCATTGACTTCGAATTTGAGGGTGATTCGTCTTCGATGTCGTTATGGGTGTTTTGAGGCCTCGAGTAGCTCCGTGTTATGTTATTTGACTTGTTGGTGTGTTTGGTCGGGATCCCGAGGGGCTCGAGCATGTCTCGGATTGATTCGGAAGCATTTTGCAAATTTTGGCTATGGTGTATCATTGCTTGTTTTGGTGTTTTCGCTTCTGCGGAAGTTTGGGCACATATGCGGTCAGTTGATCTCGGAAGCGAGGTTTGGCACAGATACATGTTTGGATTCGCACCTGCGAGTGCAGAAGAGCGGAAGTGGTTCCGCAGGTACGAGGGGTCGCCTAGAAAGTTGTGGTCGCAGAAGAGAAGTAGAGACAGCAAATGCGACATTTTGACCGCAAATGCGGAATAGCTGGGCAGTGTTATAAGAATCGAGGGTTTTGTTCTTTCTTTGTATTTTGAAATGTGGGACTCGGGTTGAGGCGATTTTTGGAGGAAATTTCATCACAAGGATTGGGACAAGTGTTTTCTACTCATTTTTTATTATATTCCATGAATCCATCTTCATTTTTAGCTTTTGGTTGATGAATTCTAAAAAGGAAAATTGGGGGTTTTGCCTAAAGTTTCATATATGATCTTTTGAGTTTTGAACACTGATTTGGAGTCGGATTTGAGTGAAACTAGTATGGTTGGACTCGTAACTGAATGGATTGTCGGATTTTGTGAGTTTTGTCGGGTCCCGAGGTGCGACCTGGGTGTTATTTTTGGCCGAATTTGGGATTTGATTTAGGATTCGATCTTTCTCATTTGTAATTATTTCCTTGGCCTTCATCTAATGTATTTGATTGTTATTGACTAGTTTTCAGCCGTTCGGAGGTCGCTACGTGAGTGATTCCATTCTTTGAGCATCGCTTGGGTTGCTCGGCATCTGGAATTGGCTTGTTTAAGATAAGAAACTCTTCTAAACTTAGTGATGAGGGTATGAAACCCAAAATTACGTGCTATGTGATTGATTTTGAGGTGACACACATGCTAGGTGATGGGCGTGTGGGCGTGCACCCTGTGAATCGTGACCCCGTTGTCTTCAGGGCACTGTATAGTGGCCCTACTTTCCTCATATATGTGTTTTTTTCACAATGTGATAAAGTGTTGAGTTGTACATCATGCTAGATATCATGTTTAGGCCTTGTGCTGATATTGTTGGGACCCATAGTGGTCATTTCTTGTTGTCATCTCATCGATTTTATTTATAATTCGTACATAGTCATATTCATGCATTCATATCATATCACAGTCTCAGTTTTCATGACATGTGAACCCGTGGGTGAGACTGGACAGATTGATGATTGAGTGAGGCTGAGAGCCTGAATATGAGTGGCAGTTATGGGATCGGGCTGCATGCCGCAACGCTTATATTGATTTACGATAGTGCTTGGACATGGATTTCCTTGGACATGGATTTGTCCGAAGTATTTGATATCTGGAGATATATTTCTCCACAGGGTTGGATTGCCCTTTTCCCTTGATACTGGGTGACTTCTAGTCAGTGTTATATATGTTCCGGGATGGATTGACTAGGCCACATGGGCTATATACAGTACGAGTGATTGAGCGTTTATATTTTATTGAGGGATGGATTTCCCTGGACATGGATTTCTCCTAAGTACTTGATACCTGGAGATTGATTTCTCCACAGTGGTGGATTGCCCTTTTTCCTCGGTACTTGGTGACTTATAGTTAGTGTTGTATATGTTCCGAGATGGATTTCCCTGCGCCGTATGGGCCATATACAGTACAGAGTGGTTGAGCATGATGATTGGAAAGTGTGAGGCAGTGAGATTGAGCACTCTGAGAGTTTGAGTACATGATTCATCTCTGAGATACATGTCATTGGCATGCATATATGGCGTACATGCATAGAGACGCATTTTCCTCATATTGTACGGTATCATGTCATTGATGATTTCTTTTATACACATAGATATGTGGCATAGAGAGCTATTTCACACTTGCTATTTGGAAAGAAAAATGAAACATCTAATTTATTGCGGAAAGGATTTTTGGGAAAATTTTCAGTTTTTAAACTATCTCGTATTTTTCGACGATTTCGGTAAAGGATTTGGGTTTTTACTGAAATTCTTGAAAAGCAGAACTATTATTCGGAAAAACTGTGCAAAAGCTGAGCATTTTTATCTCTGAGATTATTTCCTTGTTATATGCTCTACGTTGTTAGGAACAGCTGTTGGTTATTTGTGTTGGACCCGACCTATTTCCAGCTTGTCACTACTTTAAACCTGAGGTTAGGTTTGTTACTCTTTGAGTACATGGGGTCCATTGTACTCATACTACACTTCCTGCACATTGCGTGCAGATTTTGGATGTCGATGTTGATGTGTTTGATGGGAGCTGAATTGGAAGATGTACCTGCGTCCATGTTGTTGCTTCCTCTTGCTCATGGTAGCCTTAGAAATATCAAAACTCTATTTATATATTTTTCAAACAGATGATGTATTTACTTCATACCAGCTTTGTAAACTTTATTCTTAGAAGCTCATGAATTGTACTACCAGCCCTTGGGAAATGTAAAAGATTCAGAAAATTCCTTTGCTTAAATGTTTAATTAATATTATTAGGATTGAATAGTTAGTAGTTGGCTTGCCTGGCGGGTTGGGTTAGGTGCCATCACGACTAGTGGATTTTGGGTCGTGACAGGATGCCAATAGGAAAAATGAACAGGAGGAACCCCAGCATGTCATTCATATGATCGTCGGTGGGGTCGACATTCTACACAGACCCATATTCAAATGCACTAAGGTATCAATCACTAGGGAAAAATGAACCCGAGATTATGTGCCCGAAGGCTCCTTATCATTCAACGATGAGGAAGCAGAAGGCATTTCTCAGCCACACAACGATGCTCTAGTAATTTCTATCTTATTAAATAAAGTTCAAGTTAAGCATGTTTTAGTGGATCAAGGTAGCTCGGCGAATATCATCCGATCAAGGGTCGTGGAGCAACTCGGCCTACAAGATCAAATCGTGCCCGCAGCTCAGGTCTTAAAATGCTTTAATATGGTGAGTGAAACAATTGAAGGGGAGATTAATTTACCGGTGAACGTGGCTGGAACCATTCAAGATACCAAATTCCACGTGATCGAGGGCGACATGAGATACAATGCCCTACTCGGAAGGCCTAGGATCCACATTATGAGGGCAGTCCATTCGACTCTCCACCAAATGATGAAACTCTCGACGTCGGATGGTGTAATAACAGTATACAGTGAGCAGCATGCTGCAAAGAAAATTTTTGCAGTCTATGAGGTAACGCCGATATCAACGTTATCGACCTCGGAAAGCTCGAGCATCAAAGGTAAACTGGAAGCCAAATAGCAATCACAGCCACCAGTCTCGACTGAATCGGGGAAGCAGGAGACAGAAGAAGAAGAAGAAGAAGAAGAAGAAGAAGAAGAAGAAGACGAAGAAGAAGAAGAAGAGGATTTTCTAACCCCTCGAACTTTTATTTTTCCCCAAGATTCTGATGCCACCAAATCAACGGTCGAAGAGCTGGAACGGGTTATATTGATGGAGTACCTGGCCAATCAAAAGGTATACCTGGGAACGAGATTAACCCCCAAACTCAAGAAAAAGCTAATTCAATTTCTTATTGATAACATAGATTGTTTTGCTTGGTCCCATTTAGACATAACAGGGATCTCACCGTAGATAACGACGCATCGGCTAAGCCTTGACCCTAGGTTCAAACTAGTGAAGCAAAAGAGGAGACACAAGTCCAAGGTAAAGCACACATTAGTAAAGGAAGAGGTAACTAAACTTCTCAAAATAGGGTCCATTCGGGAAGTGAAATATCCCGAATGGTTAGCCAATGTAGTCGTAGTCCCTAAGAAAGGGAACTAACTTAGAATGTGTGTAGATTATAAAGATTTAAATAAGGAATGCCCCAAAGATTCTTTTCCACTGCCTAACATCGATCGCATGATCGACGCCACGGCTAGCCACGAGATCTTTACCTTTCTCGAAGCCTATTCGGGGTACAATCAAATTCAAATGAACCCAGAAGACCAAGAAAAGACTTCTTTTATCACCAAGTATGGAACATATTGTTATAATGTAATGGCCTTCGGGCTAAATAATGCAGGAGATACAACCAACGCCTAGAAAATAAAATGTTCGAAGGACAAATAGGTAAGTCAATGGAAGTTTATATCGATGACATGCTAGTTAAGTCCCTGCGCGCAGAGGACCATTTGGCTCATTTGCAAGAAGCGTTCGAGATTTTGAGGAAATATAACATGAAGCTCAACCCCAAGAATTGTGCTTTAGGGGTCAGTTTGGGCAAATTCCTAGGCTTCATGGTGTCGAATCGGGGGATTGAGATCAACCCCGATAAAATCATGGCCATCGAGGACATCACCGTCATGGAAAGTGTAAAAGTTGTACAGAGGCTGACTGGACGAATAGCTTCTTTTGACCGATTCATCTCGAGGTCGTGGGATCGAAGCCACAGATTTTTCTCTCTACTAAAAAAGAAGAACGATTTCACCTGGACCCCAGAATGCCAACAAGCATTAGAAGAATTAAAGAGATACCTACTGATCCCCCACTTTTTCACACTCCAAAGGCAGATGAGAAACTTTAATTATACCTGGTAGTATCAAAAATTGCGGTAATTGGTGTCCTAGTTCGAGAAGAGCAAGGTACGCAATTTCCCGTTGATTATGTATGTCGAACTTTAGGAGAAGCAAAAACTAGATATCCACACTTAGAGAAATTGGCACTTGCACTGATAAGCGCCTCTAGAAAGTTGAAACCATACTTTCAATGTCACCCCATATACGTGTTAACCACTTACCCACTTCGTAATATTTTGCACAAGCCCGAACTATCGAGCCGATTGGCCAAATGGGCCGTCGAAGTATGATATCGAGTATCAACCCTGAATGGCCATTAAGTCTCAAATTTTTACGGACTTCGTGGTTGATTTCATGCCAACCCTCGTACCTGAAGTTGAAAAAGAACTTTTGTTAAAATAAAGCACATCATCGGGGATATGGACCCTTCTCACAGACGGTGCTTCGGATGTGAAGGGGTCCAGGATAGGCATCGTTTTGAAGCTGCCCACAGGTAGCACTATTAGGAAGTCAATCAAATCTTCTAGGTAGACTAACAATGAGGTCGAAAGTCAATCAAATCTTCTAGGTAGACTAACAATGAGGTCGAGTACGAGGCCATGATTGCAGGTGTCAAGCTAGCTACAATCATGGGAACATAAGTCATTGAAGAAAAGTGTGACTCTTTACTGGTGGTGAACCAAGTAAACAAAACCTTCGAAGTTCAAGAGGACAGAATGCAGAGGTATTTGGACAACTGATAACTATGGATTTTAACCTATTATGTGCTCCCTTTTGCTTAGGTTTTGGGTCAAAAAAGGGTTTGGTCCAAATGAGGCAAAGAAGCCACAATCAACTCATGTAGAGTTAAACTTGCACAAATCCAAAGCTGGGACTGGAGTGGTGACAGCGGCAGAAAAGAGCGACCGCGTAAGGACCACCGTTGAGGTGACCACAAATATGCGGCCCGCGAAAGTGAGATTCAGAGATGCTATTTTGGGCACAAGATTGACCGCTGACCGCGATGGAAAAGTGAGGCCATGGAATATCTGGCGCGGTCGCGATGGCATTTTCGCTGAGAGCGTACTCGGAGGTTCGGAGACCCTACAAGTTAAGCTTGACTGAAGAACACGGTCCACGTCCAAATTACGCGGCCGCAGTTTAAGCTAACACACACGCGGTGGATTTTACGCTGTCCGCAAAATAGGTCCCAGTCCAGATTTAGATATGGAGAAACACGGACCGCGGTCATTATTATATGGCCGCGATAGCTCAAGCGCGGAGGCGGTCAGAATTACGCGGCCGCGAAACCTCCGCAGGGGCATTTTTGTCCGGGAATTTCAGCCTAGTATAAATAGGTCTTTTTCACATTTTAGGTTATGTATTGTTTTGTTGAGCACGTGAACGGTTGGTTTTTACCTTTTTGAGTAATGTTAGAGTAGATTTATCTTCAATCTTTAGAGTTTCATCTTGTATTTGAATATTATGGCTTATATTTCATCTTCATTTTTTATTTCTACTGTTATTATGAGTACTTAAACCCCATAGCTAGGGTTGTGACCCAACCCTAGTGTGGATATTTAGTGGGTCTTCAATATTAGGGCTTAATTGTTTATGGGTTAGTGATATTTGGCTAATTCATGCTTTAATTGTAGAATTGGTGGTTGCAAACACTGATTCGTGCCTTGATGACTTAGACCCTTCTTGAGAAAGAGTGACTAATTCTAGGAAAATTAGGCTAACAAGGAATTGGGGTGAATTCAAGAGATTGATAGCCCCAATCAAAGAGTTAAACCTAGAGATAGTAATACCCGACTTGAGTCAATATCATTTGTTATGCATGAACACCAATTTGGACTTGAGAAAGCCAATTCAGCAAAAGTCACTCAAACTATCGAGAGGTATAGAGTGAGCACTTATGTGTGATGGTTATATCACAACCCCAATCATTTCAAGTTTGCCCTGAATTCTCGATACCCGTTAGATATCCACCTAGGTGGAAGTAACTGCCCTAGTCCATTTTAATCCTTGAAAACAACCAACAAAAATAGTGCACTTAGCCTATTCTAGAATATTATAGTATGGAATTAGAAGTATAATCAATCATGACCATGTTTGGAGGTGAAATTTGGAACAACATGCATATCTAGACTAGTTAGATACCTAACTCCAAATCAATTAAATCCCTATGGAAATCGATCCTGACCTTTGTTGGGTAAAACTACATCGACCTCCTTGCCGCTCGATAGTGGTAGAGGCTTGGAACCGATCACCTATTGGCGCCGTTGTCGGGGGGTTAGACGGTATTAGCTATCTATCTAACTATTTGTGTGTCTTGTTTTTCTTTCCTTCTGATTATCTAATTTGTTTGTGAAATTTCTCATAGGTACAAAATGGCTCTTAACAATGATACTCACGGAAATTTGTCGTTGGGGGAGGAGATAGATGATGATAATGTGGATGAGATTCAACCCAAACTACAAGCACAAAGTATAGGCCGACTGCCTCATGATAATATTCCAAACCCTCCCCTACCTCCAACAAGGGCAGCACACCGGATGTTGCCCAACAAAGGATACGCAAGTGCAATAGTCCCACCCCAGATTACGACGGGCAACTTCCAAATAACCAACGTTATGCTTACACTCTTGGAACAGAGGGGTTCCTTCACCGGAGCTCCAGACCAAAATGTCTATAAGGATCTCAAGGGTTTTGTTGATACATGCTGGGGGAGCAAGCAAATGAACGTTTCTGAGGATGCGTTGAGATTAAGGCTTTTCCCATTCTCTCTAAGGGGGAAGGCTTTCGATTGGCTTGAGAGGTTGCCCAACCATTCCATCACCACTTGGAATGAGTTGGCCGAGAAATTCATAACAAAGTTCTTCTCGCCGGATCATATGGCGGCGCGGGAGAGATGAGATCTTGGCCTTCAAAAAAGAGCCAAATGAATAGCTTCATGAGATTTGGTAAAGGTATCAGACGATGGGTAAAGAATGTCCAAACAATGACATGACTGAAGCCATGATCCAGCAAACGTTCTACCGTGGCATCAACACTACCAACCAGTGTGTAGTTAACCAACTAGCCGGGAGAAACTCTATGAACACACCTTATGCTGAGGCGCGTGATATACTTGATGAGATGGCGTATACTTCCTCGGCGTGGCAAAGTTGAGCTAATGTGCCACAAGGTGATCCCAATGTAATTCACTTACACAAAGAGATCCATGACCACGACCAAGCAATAGCAGAGTTAACTACAACAATGAACCAGTTGGCCAAAGCTCAGTTACAGCAAGTTCAAGCGCCAAGACAAGTGAATGCCATGAAAGGGGTAAATATGATGCTCAACAAGAGGTGGCAAAGAGGTCAGCAATGTCAAGGAAATCCGGATCAATTTGAGCAAGTTGGTAGTGGGTATAACCAAGATGATGTGTATGATGATCAAAGTGAAGAGGTTCAGTATGTGAACAACTACCAAGGACAACGGGGCAATGCTCCGAATCAACAACAACAGTGGAGATCCCAAGGAAATTGGGGAAATCAAAACCAATAAGGAAATTAGAATAGTGGGAACAACACCAACCAAAGCAACTAGCGGAACAACAATCAAAATTAGGGCAACCAAGGTAACTAGGGCAACTGGGGTGGCAATAACAATGGCAATTGGGGAGGCAACAACAACCAAGGGGGTTGAAATAATGGTAATCAGGGGAATCGGGGGCCGGGCTTTCAAAGGCCTCCGATGTATCAACAACCAAACAACTCGCCTCCATTTCCGTGTCAAGGTCCTAGCTCGTCAAACAATGAGATGGGACGGACTGAATCTATGTTTGAGCAAATGATGAAGAAAAATGCCGACTACGATGCCCAATTGGCGTCCCATAATACTTCTATCCGCAACTTGGGGTCCAACTTGGCCAGATTGCGCAAGCTTTGAACACTCGCCCTAAGGGGCAATACCTAGTGACACGGTAGTAAACCCGAATGGAGGGAACAATACGGGCCACGCTATGGCGGAGACTACAAGGAGTGGTAAAGGTGGTGTTGATAGTACCTCTAATGCAAGAAAGGATGTAAGTGATGATGTGTTGGTGCAAGAGGATGATGGGAAAGCAATGATGTGCAAGTGAGTGATGAGAATGTGAATGAAGAAGTGAGAATTGACATTGATGACAACGTGGAGGAGACACAAAATGATGTGAACCCGTCTAAGTAACACGTGATAGACATACCGGAAATGGTAGTGCCCAAAGCCAAGGATCCTTTGCCAAGGCCTCCTCCACCATACCTCAGAGGCTTGCTAAGCAAAACAATGAGAACAAGTTTAAGAAATTTATTGATATGATGAAGAGTTTGTCGATATATGTGCCTTTGGTGGAAGCTCTAGAACAAATGTCAGGATATGCCAAGTTTATGAAAGATTTGGTAACAAAGAAGAGACCCATGAATTGTGAAACTATCAAGATGACATATCAAGTGAGTGCCATTGTAAATTCCATGGGACCAAATCTAGAAGACCCCAGTTCTTTTGCAATCCCGTGCACTATTAGTAGTGCCAATTTCGCCAAAGCTTTGTGCGACTTGGGAGCAAGCATTAACTTGATGCCATATTCTGTGTTCAAGACATTGGAGATTGGGCAACCAAGGCCCACATCCATGAGGTTGCAGATGGCGGATAGGACAATGAAGAGGCCATTGGGGATTATAGATGATGTGCTAGTGCGGGTCGACAAGTTCATACTTCCCGCAGATTTTGTGATTATTGACTGCGAGGTTGACTATGAGGTGTCAATCATATTGGGGATACCATTCCTATCTACATGCAAGGTTTTAGTTGATGTGGAAGCAGGGGAGCTCACCTTCTGGGTGGGTGGTGAAAAAGTTGTGTTCCATGTCTGCAAATCAATGAGGCAGCCCAATAGCAACGAAGTATGTTCATTTGTGGATCTTGCGACCGAGGAGATTGTTGAAGACACTAGTGTTGTGATAAATGTGGGGGACCCTTTGGAAGTTTTGTTGTTGAACCATGATGTGGCTGAGCATGAAAGCTTGGTGGAATATGTCAATGCTTTGCAAGGAATGGGTTCATACACATATGAGCCCCCGAAATTTTCCTTGGATCTTGAGAACCGAAAGACTCCACCAACAAAGCCCCATATTGGAGTTGAAGCCTTTGCCTTCACTACTCAGGTATGAATTCTTGGGCCCTTGTTCAACTTTACCTGTTATTCTTTCTTCGTGCTTAACTAACGTGCAGGTAGGTGCCACCTTTGCGGTGCTCCAAAGAAGGAAGAAGGCAATTGGATGGACTCTAGCTGATATTCGGGGGATAAGCCCCGCCTTTTGCATGCACAAAATTATACTTGAGGATGATGCAAAACCCTCCATGGAACATCAAATGAGGTTGAATGAGGCCATGCATGAGATCGTCAAGAAGGAAATTATCAAGTGGCTAGATGCAGGGGTTGTGTACCCCATTTCGGATAGTTCATGGACTTCGTTGGTACAATGTGTGCCGAAGAAGGGGGGTAGGACCGTGGTCACAAATGAGCAAAATGAGTTGATCCCTACTACGACTGTCACCGGATGGAGGGTATGCATGGATTACTGAAAGCCGGACAAAGTGACCCGCAAAGATCATTTTCCATTTCCCTTTCTTGATGAAATGTTGGATAGACTTGACGGGCGTGCCTACTATCGCTTTTTGGATGGGTACTCCAAGAGAAAACCACCTTCACATGTCCGTATGGGACCTTTGCATTCTCACGGATGTCATTTGGTTTGTGTAATAGTACCGGCCACCTTTCAGCGGTGTATGATGGCGATATTGATGGATATGGTGGAGGACTTCCTTGAAGTGTTCATGGATGATTTTAGTGTTGTGGGTGACTCCTTTGAAGAATTCTTGGGTAATCTTGACAAAGTGTTGGCCCAATGTGAAGCGACCAACTTAGTACTTAATTGGGAGAAGTGCCGCTTTATGGTTGAGGAGGGCATTGTCCTCGGCTATAAGATCTCAAAGAATGGTATTGAAGTGGACAAAGCAAAGATTGAAGTGATTTCAAAACTCCCTCCTCCTACTTCCATCAAGGGAGTTAGGAACTTTCTTGGGCATGCAGGGTTTTACCGAAGGTTCATCAAGGACTTCTCAAAAGTGGTGAATACCTTGTGCAAGTTGTTGGAAAAGGATACAAAGTTTGTGTTCAATGATGATTGCATGAAAGCTTTTGAGCTTCTCAAGTATAGATTGACTACCACTCCCATCATCACTGCACCCAATTGGAGCTTACCATTTGAGCTCATGTGCGATGCTAGTGATGTTAAGGTAGGAGTGGTTTTGGGGCAAAGGATCAACAAGATATTTCATTCGGTCTATTATGCAAGCAAAACGATGAATGATGCCCACGTCAATTATGATGTGACCGAGAAAGAGTTACTAGCCATTGTCATTGCCATGGGAAAGTTCAGGCCATATCTCATGGGTACCAAAGTGATTGCGCACACTGATCACGTGGCACTCCATTACTTGATGACCAAAAAGGACTCTAAGGATAGGTTGGTTCTACTGCTTCAAGAGTTTGACCTTGAAATTATTGATCGAAAAGGGTGTGAAAACCAAGTGGCGGACCACTTGTCCCACTTTGAAGAGGAGGGGAGGCCCCATGATGGCCTTGAAAGTAATGATTCGTTTTTGGATGAACAACTCCTCTCCGTGTCTTTGATTAGTATTCCTTGGTTCGCCAATGTGGCTAACTTCTTATGACCGGCATTGTCCCGTGTGAGCTCTCTTCTAACCAAAGGAAGAAGCTTAAACGGGATAGCTTGGATTATTACCGGGACAAGCCTTATCTTTTCAAGATTTGTAATGATGGTGTGATCCAGAGATATGTTCCGGAAGAGGAGCAAATGAGTATTATTGATGCTTGCCATTCCTCTACCCTACGTTGCTCATCATGGTAGGGCGAGAACTGCTTCAAAGGTTCTCAGCTGTGGATTTTATTGGCCTACCTTGTATAAAGATGCTAGTGAACTTGTGAAGAGATGTGATGAGTGTCAGAGAGCGGGAGGAATTTCCAAGAAGGATGAAATGCCTCTCACCACTATTCTTGAGATTGATATTTTTGATGTATGGGGCATCAAATTCATGGGGCGGTTCGTGAGTTCATGAGGTAACACTTACATTCTGTTTGATGTTGATTATGTGTCCATGTGGGTTGAAGTTGTGGCTTTTCCCAACAATGAGGCACAGAGTGTGGTGGCTTTCTTAAAGAAAAACATCTTCACAAGGTTTGGCACTCCAAGGGTGATCACCAGTGATATGGGTTCTCATTTTTGCAAGGCCTTCAATACTCTACTCTCCGAGTATGGTGTCAATCATAAAGTGTCAACCCCTTATCATCCCCAGGCTAGTGGACAAGTTGAGTTCTCCAACATGGAGATAAAGAGCATAATATCAAGAACTGTCAATGCAAACCGAACTGATTGGTCAAGGAAAGTTGATGATGCTTTGTGGGCTTACAGAACTGCGTACAAGACTCCAATTGGTATGTCTCCGTACCGGTTGGTATTTGGGAAAGCATGCCACCTTCCCGTTGACATAGAGCATAAGTCTATGTAGGCGATGAAGAAGTTAAACCTTGAATTGGATGTAGCTGCAAATATCCGGGTAGAGCAACTAAATGAATTTGATGAGTTCCGGCTTCATGCCTATTCCAGCTCGTTCTTGTATAAGGACAAGATGAAGTACTTACATGACAAATTTACCCAGAAAAAGGAATTCAAGGAGGGTGACATGGTACTTCCATTCAACTCTCGGTTACGACTGTCTCCGAGAAAGCTCAAGTCAAAATGGAGTGGCCCTTTTGAAGTGGTGCATGTAACTCCGTTTGGCGCTCTTGATTTGAAAAACAAAAATGGTGAAATCTTCCGAGTTAATGGGCATCGAGTGAAGCACTATCTTGTCAAGTTTGATGATAGCCACATGGTGGCAATGATCCATTTCAAGTGAACGATGGTAACATGCGTCGTGTCGCGATGTTAAATCAAATGCTTCTTGGGAGGCAACCCATGTGTTTTTCTTTCTTTTTGGTTTTCTTCTTAGTTTAGGCTTTGTTTTGGACTAACTGTTTGTGATGTTTGAGAAGGAATTTTTTGTGCAGTGCAGGACTTTAGCTGGAAAAATTAGATTAAGTGTGGGGAAGTCCGCGGATCGCGCCCAAAATCTCGCGGTCCGCGTTAGCAGTAGGCGGGGGCATTTTTTATTCGCGGACACGTACTTGATGAGCTCAAAATACCAGCTCTCTGAAGTTGAGTTTGCGTCCGCATTCAGAATTTTGGTGGTCCGTGTTGGATTTCGCGGCCACATTCATAAATTCGCGAACTGCGGTTAGTTGTTTTAGGATGTTCTTCATCAGGTAAAAGAACGCAGACCGCGATAGAATTTCGCGGCCGCGTTCAGGTAAGTTGGTGGGGTCTACAACTGTTAAGTATAAATTGGAGATCTTTAGACCTTTTACCCTTTTCGAACACTGATTCCCTACCGAGATATAGCATTGTTCATCATCATTTCCGTGGCTTTCAATCTTATTTCACTAATCAAGAGTCAAATTTCCTTTCAATTTCACAACTAGTATGCTCAAATCATCGCATTGCTTTAATATTTTTGCTTTTCCTCTCTTTTAGTTTTAATTCTTTCTTTTTAGTTAGGGTTCTAATATTTGCCATAATCTCAAATTGATGCCTAAAATTCATGTGGGCAATTTTTACATGCTTAATGGGGGATAGGGTTATTAACTATGCTTGTAATTGCACATAATTTTGCACTTAGTGAAAAACCATAGGTTACAAATGTTCCTCAGTACCTTTGCTTTTTTAATTTTGCGGACTGCGGTAACTAATTTGTGGGAACTGTGTGTCAGTTCGCGGTCCGCGGTCAAGTTTTCGCGGTCCGCGGTTGTTTCTTTGCGGTCGCAGACAAATTTTTGCGGTCCGCGGTGATCAGTGTTCAGAGAGTTAGGAGTCTCGTCCTAATCTCTTCGCGGCCGCGGTTACTTGATCGCGGTCCGCAGTGGGCACTTCGCGACCGCACTTGCTTTTTCGCGATCCGCGATGCCTAGCTCTGCGAAGCAGTTCTGCATTTCAATTGCAATGTTTTTAATTCACTTAAAGCTTTGTTCTGACTGTGCTCTTTGTTTGTTTGCTACAGACAATGGTCTGATCCAGAGGTGGAAGTGATAAACCTAATGGGAGGGCAGAATCCTCCCGACGCAGGGGAAAAGGATGAAAAGGAAGGACCAAGTTACCACTTGCAGTCCAAAAGTCCATTAGGAATATGAGAGCAGCCATCAATTGCGGATAGAACAACGAACCACTCCGATACGAGTGAGTATGTCCCTTCCCGAGAAGCTTCGGAAGGGGATTCCGTGACCACTCATGCCCCAGATTTCCCGGACAAATATTGATTGGTAGATGTACCCACCTCCTCTGCTGAGTCGTCTGATGACTGAGAGGAATGTAGTGAGGCATCGGGATCATCTTCCCCACCTGCTACAACTCCGGCTTCACCAGCTGCCCCTGCCTCTATTGATGTCTATGACGCCAAGGTTTCGGACGATGGGCAAGGGGGTGATACTATTGTCGGAGGTTTGGAAAGGACAAGAAATGCGGAGGTGTGGCAGCACAGATTTGTGAATGAGTTAGACTACCAAAAATTCCGAGAATGGTGGCCCCAAAGGTCACTCATCCTTGAGAGGCAATTCATAGAGCGAGACCTCCTCCCCCACGATCCTAATGTAAAAAGACAGTTTGACGAGAGAGTAGGATGGAAATGGTTCACTAGAAAGGTTTCAGATGCAAATGAATATCTTGTTAAGAAATTCTATGCCAACGTGGCCCACATAAAAAAGGGCACCACAGTGACAAAGGTCCGGAATCTGAGGATCTGATTTGATGGCCAGACATTGAATGAGTATGCCGGTTTCGAGAATGTGGAAGCTGTGCAATATTTGGAAAAGCTGGCACTTGGTGAAGCAGGCTATCCGTGGTTAGCGGAGATATTAGCTCCCGGGACGACACTGGCATGGCTCACAACAGGGTTCCCAATAGCCAGAAACACCCTCAACATTGAAACCAAGGGGTGGTCCACCTTTGTTTGCAGCCAGCTGGATCCATGTCAGCATGACAGTGTCCTCCCACTCACCCGGTGCATCTTGATAGCCTCCATCATGGGGGGTATCCCATCAATGTGGGGAACCTCACGCATTACAACATTACAAAGGCAGTTGGGAAGTACGATAGATCCTACCCCTACCCCAATTTCCTCATCATGTATTTTGAGGACCAAGGAGTTGAGAAGAAGAATTATGACACTAAGCCAAAGCCAAAGCAACCCTTCTCATCATACAACACCCAAGGACCGGACAACCCTAAAGCAAAGGGTAAAGCTGCTATCCCCACTGGCCAGTCTGAAGAGCCAGGGGTAGTGGCCGTCGGGTCAGAGCCATCCCCAGCAGGGGGATCCTCAGCTGCCATACCTCCTCATTCATCTGGGCCATCCATCACCAAGCCATTATCTATGCCATCTTCTTCCGCCTACACCCAGACTGCACTGCGAATTTCTCAGACTCTATCCAGTATCAACAACTGGATGTAGGCAGCAACATCAAAGTTATCTGTCTTATCTAGTGCAGTGGCAACTCTGTCAGCTCCGGCACAGCCTCAGGTGCCTTCATCAGTGGAGGAATCATTGAAGGAGCTTCTGGACAACCAGAAGAAGCTCCTGGACAACCAAAAGAAAATCATAAACACTTTGGCTACTCGGGGAAAAGCTATAAAGGACCTGGGCAAGCAGGTCAAGAAGATGAAGAAGAGTCGGGCTTCAAAGGAATCAGTGGAGCAGCTTAGGCAGGATGTACAGAGGTTTACATCAGCTGGTGATATTCCATTGGATTTGCTCTTGGAGGAGCATGTCACATCAACACAGGCAGCAGAGCATGAGGCACCATCAGCTGGCCAGTCTAAGGAGCCAGCTGCCACTACACAGGCTGCTACAGAAATGATCCAGTTGCTCCGCAACCCCGTGGTCCCCCAGTCAGATTTGGAGATCAAGTTAGAGGACCCAGTGGGAGCTGCTGATCCTATGCAGTCTGAGGACCCCACTGATGTGTAGGACCCGATACAGGCTATATAGGGAGTTTTCTTTACTCTCTATCCCTTCCCTTATCTTATTTTTGCTTTTAGCATTGAGGACAATGCTAGGATTTATTTGGGGGTGGTCCTATTTTGATTTGATGACTGGTTTGAAATAACTATGATATTATTTTTCTTTATTTTACTTATCATTATTTTACTTATCGTTATTTTTCACATTCCTTATTTTTCACATTCATTACTTTCTTGTCATTTCGCTTACTGTTCACCAGAGTTGCTTTATCATTTGCTATTCCTATTATCACCCCTCGAGAGCACCACAAGTCGAGGTCGAAATCTGGCTAGCATACTGGTTTGATTTATATTATTCTGTAATTTATCTATTTAATTCCTTGTTTATCAATTGGTATTGGGTTGAATCACATAGCCTTAAAACCACAATATAATTTTAATTGCTACTCGAATTTTAGGTTAAACAATAACGATAAACTAGTCTGAGCATGGGTAATGTAATCACGGAAAGCTACAGTTTCATGAATAAGACTCACTCGCATGCCATGACTTGACAACAACACATAGTGATGTTCTAAACGTCAATACCACACAAGAGGGGGGTGATTTGTGTGGTACTCAATTTTTCGCTTAAACTACTTCTGGAAGGACCTCGTTCTTCTAGGTGTACTTATTACTACTGTTTGCGGAATTAAAAGTACACAAAATAAAGAACACGGAGATTTTACGTGGAAAACGCCTGGCTCAAAAGGTGAAAAAACCACGACCTACTACTCAGTAGGATTTTCCCAAACTTCCACTAAAATCACTGAGCCAGAACTGCATTTACAAAACTCTTTGTAAACCTAAGGATTAACTCTAATCCCTTTGTAGCAACCAGCCTCTAACTGCTGCGACAACTTCAAGTTAACTCTAACTTGAATACTCAAAATACCTATTACAATTTGCTTCTAGATAAAGTTGAAAGGTACAATATTAAACACCTACTATAATTGAACTAGAAATAAAGAAAGACACATAAAACTCTTTATGGAGCTGGTTCTTCAATCTGGTTCATGTAGCTTCAGGTTTGCACACTTGAATCACACACGAACTGCTTGCAAAAAGCCTTGCTATTTTGCTCTCAATTCACGTTTAACTTCTGCATTTTTGTGCAACACTTTAATGTGAAAACATCCTGCAATTTATAAAGTTAGTAGAAGAAGAAATAACTAGAGTTCTGATGCTACTCTTCCTTGGTGGAAGAGTTCTAGTTGATTTCAACTTCTAACTCCTTCCCTATCTTGGATAGTGTTCTCTTTGATTAAGGACTCCTTCTCCTTATCAATTATGCAACCTTTTCTATCAAGAGATATTAAATACACCATGCTAAGCTTATCTCCTTCACGTTCATCCCACATGCTTGAATCTGCCCGTTTTTGTGAACCTGAGGGATGGACCACTAGATGGACCTGGTTCATGTCTGAGTTCCTTTGTCAGTCTTCAAAACTAACCTTTACTTGGGCCAACAAATTCCCCCTTTTTGATGTTGACAAACATTGTGCTTTTCATACACTTAGGCCCTGCCAGAACTCAGCTCAAACATCAACACAATGTTAGAAACATTTTCCTTTATATCACTTATCATTAAGGACCAGGTACATTAGGTTATAAACATCACTGTTCAAAGTGTAAAGTATAACCTTTTTCCCCCTTTTGGCATCATCGAAAAGTTGCATAAAAAATGTGAGATAACCAGATTTTAAAACATACTCATGGCCACTAGGGCTACTTCAAATGCAAACATGGATTAATCATCATAGATCAAGCTAAGAATTTTAACCATCAAAGAAATTTAAACAAACAGTTAGAGCAAAAGGCAGTGAATTTCATTGATGATTGATAAGATTCTACCACAAAGTATAAGAAGAAATAAAAATACTGAAAACATGAGCAAAAGAAACAAAGTCCTGAATTGGGTCACTGGTTGATCTACACTAGGCTAGGATTTAAGGCTTGGAAGAGGTAGGGGCTGGGTTATTTGCTTGGAGAAATTTCAGCATGTCTTGAATAATTCCATCATTCTTCTCCTTTTCCCTTGCAAGTTCAGCTCTGAGAACATCTCTCTCAGATTGTACCTCAACCAATCGTGTCTTCAGCCTTGCTATTTCAATATCCTTTGCCTCACTCTCCTGTAATAGAGCTCTGACCTTGCTATTGATAGGTGTCCTTTTAGATGAACCAGGTTCATTAAGAATGACATTGACTTCATAGTCACAAGCAAGCAAAGTATTAACCCCGAAATGATCCTTGCTTGTACCATGAAATGTGCAAGCACAGTTGTTAGAATGAAACCATAGGGAATGGCATGAGTTTTGGTGCCATTGATAACCCTATCAGTAGGTCCAAGAGGGTTTCCTATTCAGATGGAACAGGTTCATCTTATTTCTCAAGTTGAACCTGTGAGGCCCCGTAAAATTTTTGGCTCAAAACTTAGTATCTTGTGGTGTCAACTCCGAATATGTGTTAGGAATGCGTAGAATTCTTTGCGGCGAGCAAGCTCGCCGCGGTTCGGACCCTTGGTATTGATCTAAGTTTGAAAAAAAAATCAAAAGAATCAATTTCCCAGAAAATATGGCGGCATTATCTTTATGGGGTCCATGTGGATGTGTTCTCAGACCAAAAGAGTCTCCAGTATTTGTTCAAGCAGAAGGAATTGAACCTAAGGCAGCGACGGTGGTTAGAATTACTCAAGGATTATGATATGAACATTTTGTACCATCCAGGGAAGGCGAACGTGGTGGCCGACGCTCTCAGTCAGAAATCTACGGGTAGTTTGGCTCATTTGGGAGTGGATCAAAGGCCCTTGGCTTGCGAGGTTTATCAATTGGCCAGTCTAGAGGTTTGTATTTCGACATCAGACAAGGGGAATGTTATGGTACACAATGGAGCAGAATCGTCACTCGTAGCGGAAGCCAAGGGAAAGCAGTTTATCGATCCAACATTGGCTCAAATGAAGGAAGCAGTTTTGAGTAACAAGACTTCGGCATTTTCACTCAGCGACGAGGATGGTGTATTGCCGTGTCAAGGTAGGCTGTATGTTCCGGATGTGGATAAGCTTCGAGAGAGGGTAATGGCGGAGGCTCATAATTCCAGGTATTCCGTGCATCCAAGTTCTACGAAAATGTATCATGACCTCAAGGAGATTTATTGGTGTAACGGCATGAAGAGGGGTGTGGCGGACTTTGTATCTAAGTGTCCGAATTGTCAGCAAGTGAAGGCTGAGCATCAGCGGCCCGGTGGGCTAACTCAGCTTATGGAAATACCAATGTGGAAATGGGAGATGATCAACATGGATTTCGTGGTAGGATTACCTCGCACTCAGCGCAAGTTCGACTCGATTTGGGTAATAGTGGATCGACTCACCAAATCAGCTCACTTCTTGCCAGTCAAGTCCACCGATACTGCAGAACAATACGCTAAGTTGTATATCAAGGAGATAGTAAGGCTTCATGGCACTCCGCTTTCTATTATCTCGGATCGAGGGGCCCAGTTCACAGCTAATTTTTGGAAGAAATTTCAGCAAGGTTTGGGTACTCAGGTGAATCTCAGCACAGCTTTCCATCCACAGACTGATGGTCAAGCGGAGCGGACTATTCAGACGCTTGAAGATATGTTGCGGGCTTGTGTCTTGGATTTCAAAGGTAATTGGGATGATCACTTGCCACTTATAGAATTTGCTTACAATAACAGCTTTCATGCTAGCATTCGAATGGCCCCATTTGAGGCATTGTACGGAAGGAGGTGCAGGTCTCCGATCGGATGGTTTGAAGTGGGTGAAGCAGAATTAATAGGACCGGATCTTGTGCACCAGGCTGTGGAGAAAGTTAAAGTCATTCAGGAAAGGATGAAAACTGCTCAGAGTCGTCAGAAATCCTATGCGGACGTTCGTCGAAGGGAATTGGAATTTCAAGTTGATGATTGGGTGTTCTTGAGGGTATCTCCTATGAAGGGAGTCATGCGATTCGGGAAGAAAGGTAAATTGAATCCTAGGTACGTCGGGCCGTACCGGATCGTTCAAAGGGTAGGGCAGGTGGCCTATAGGTTGGAATTGCCTCTCGAAATGTCATTAGTGCATCCGGTGTTCCATGTGTCCATGTTGAAGAAAGTGGTTGGAGATCCATCCACCATCGTGCCAGTCGAGACTATCGAGGTTAATGAAGAGCTGTCGTATGAAGAAGTTCCGGTTTCCATTCTTGATAGACAAGTCCGTAAGTTGAGAAATAAGGAAGTTGCCTCAGTTAAGGTGTTGTGGCGAAGTCAACAAGTTGAGGAAGCTACATGGGAAGTGGAGAAAGAAATGAAAGAGAAATATCCCCATCTATTTGATCAAGTCTAGAAGAAATTATGTGGCCTTTCTATCTCTAAAACAACTACCATTGTGTCCAAGTTGATTCCTTCCTAAATGCTAGTGAAGTCCCTCTAGTTGTGCAAGACTTATAGGTGTAGGGATTGTTTCAAGTCATGTGAACATTTCTTTGGTAAATGAAAGCCTTATAAAGACTCTTGTGTTAAGTAATCAAGTAATGGTTGTATAAGTTGGTAATGAATTACTTGTATGCTTGTTATGTGTTGAAATGGCTAAATTATGTGAAACTCATTGAAATAACTTATTCATAAGCAAAACGTATCAAGTGATCAAATGTGTGCAATTGTTAAGGTAGGAAATTATATGACAGTTGTAGGAATGGTTGTAATTCTGTTATGGTGTTTGGAATTTGTGTTTCGGGGGCCCTCTGTCAAGTAGGAGATGTCCAAATTACAAAGGAAACTCTGGCAAAAAAAAATTCTAAAAATACGGGAAATAGTGAAAGGTGTAGGAATCTGCATAACATGTTCACAAAACCAACTGATCCTTGAAATATTGAAAAGCTTGAAATAGGTCCTCATTCGGGGACGAATGATTTTAAGTGGGGGAGGATATGAGGCCCCGTAAAATTTTTGGCTCAAAACCTAGTATCTTGTGGTGTCAACTCCGAATATGTGTTAGGAATGCGTGCGGTTCGGACCCTTGGTATTGATCTAAGTTTGAAAAAAATCAAAAGAATCAATTTCCCATAAAAATGCCATTATGCAGTCAAGAATGCGGTCGCAGATCTGGTATGCGGACCGCATTCCTACCGCATAGTGAAGCTGTGGTTTGGTAAAACTTGAGGTCAAGATGCGGTCCAAAATGGGACCGTATAATTGATATGCGGGCCGCATTTCTACCGTAGAGTGGAACAGAAGAGTTGTCAAAATTACTGTTGAAAATACGGTCTATTATGCGATCGCATAACTAATATGCGAACCGCATAATCGTCGCATAAGTTCCTCAGGGATTTGTAAAGGTCAGTTCTGCGGTGCACAATGCGACCGCATAACAGGAATGCAGACCGCATTCCTGTCGCAGAACCAAACAGATTCATCATAGTTTTGGGGGCAATTCTGCGGTCCAATCTGCGGACCGCATTTCTATTCTGCGATCGCAGAATGCGACCGCAGATCTTGCTCGGGCTTCTATTTTCTAAATTTTATACCCGACCCCCTTTTTAAAAAATCACCCCCAGCCCCTCATTTTTAACGATCTTGTGCACAAAATAAGAGAGAGGAAGAGAGGGTCTTGAGAGAGAAAGTCATCTTCTCCAAAATTTGATTCTTCAAAACCATCCGGGCTCGGAAATTTCAAGCTTATCTTCATCACCCTTTTCTTGCAGGTAACATCCCTAACCCTTTTCACTAAATTTCTGGTTTAAGCTGGGGGGGAGTCTCATGCATTGGTTTTTGAAAATAGTGGTTGAACTCATACATGCATGTCATTCTATAACCTAAAACCTAGTGAGAGTAATTGGGTAAGAGTAAAAGATGGTACAAAGATAGGTTGGTAACCTAAATAAGTTTGAGTAGAAATTGTGAACTTCTTTTCTAAGTCATACGCGTTAACTTGTGCACTAGAGTGACGCTGCTAGACCATTTGGTGAATTGGAAATAGAAGTTAAAAGGGAATTCGGCTCCAGGTATTTATGGCTAACTTTGAACTTGTAAAATCACCTTGTTTGGGTGTTTGAGTGCTTGGTATGTGATTTCTACATGATTTGTTTGTGAAATTCCTGTGATTGGTATGGTTGAGTGATTGTGATTGTGCCTTCGCTATATTGATGCAATTAATTAGAAATAAACCAAGTTTGCGATTGTGAATGTACTATGTGGTAAGAACTGTGAAACAAGTAATGGAAGGAAATGGGAATTGATGTGATCGGAAAGACCGTGGTAGTAACATATGTGGTTTGTCGTGGGAAATTATCATTGTGACCTATTAATGCATATGAGTAGTGGAATACATGAAAATGGTATTGGTGGCTATGGAAGTTCATGTAAATCATTGTTGTTGTTTCTTGAGGATTGTTGTTGTTATTCTTTGTAAATTGTTGTTGTTGTTTCTTGAGGATTGTTGTTGTTGTTCTTTGTAAATTGTTGTTGTTGTTGTGTTGTTTGTGAATTGTGATTGTTCGGTGGGATCGGGTTGCGCGCCGCAACACGAAGAAATAAGGTGTGGGTTGTGGTGATAAGAGTGGCCGAGGTAATAAGATTGGAAAGCGATCGAAATCGCTATTTAAATGAACTATGAACAAATTGTGAAATTATCGATGTGGAAATGTGGAAGGGGAAACAAGAGAGATTGTAAACTTGTGGTTTGATTGCTCTTTCTTTGTGGATTCGATTGTTATTTCCATTTCAATTACATGCTTGTTTATGGAGGAGAGATTGTATACCTGTTGGCTTAATTGTTCCTTCCTTGTGGATTTGATTGTCGCTTTTATTACTGCTACTTACTTGCTTATGGTTCGAGTTTACTTGGAGCAAAGTTTGTTCATACATACCAGTGCAATTCAAATGTACTGACGTCTCTTTTGCTGGGGGCGCTACATTCGTGTTATGATTGTAGGTGGATCCGTAGCAAGTACTCCATTCCACCGATCGTAGCTCCCCTTCGTCATCCATCAGCTTTTTGGTGAGCCCCTTTCCTCTCGGGGCCCTGCATGGTTCAGGCCACATCGTTTCCGGAGTTTTAGTTGATTTTGTGTAAGGTATAGATGGAGCCTTGCTACCGGCAAATACTGTATTATCCTGTTGTACTATTAGAGGCTCCGTAGACAGTAGATGTGGGTTAGAAACTTGTGTAGATCCGTGTTTTCATACATTGGTAACGAGTTGGTGATTTCATTACTATTATGTAAGTACGTATGTGTTTTGTAAATTAAAAAGTGTTCTTAATTAATTATTTGGCAAATTCTTGAAATAATTGAGTAAGGAAAACGTGGGGTAACATGTGGGTTAGAAAAGGCATCCAGGTTCGCTTGGCTGGGGCTACCCGGTCAGGCGCCGTTCATGTCCCTCGAATTTGGGGCGTGACACTATGGTCCCAGCACCAGTTGCTACCCCACCGGCACAGCCAGCTAGAGGTGGAGGTTGGGGAGGTAGAGGTCACCCTCGAGGGGGAAGCCAGGCCAGATACTATGCTCTTCCTGCCCGTACTGAGGTTTTCGCCTCCGATTTTGTTATCACAGGTACTATCTTAGTCTGTCACAGAGATGCATCGATTCTATTCGATCCAGGCTCCACTTATTCTTATGTGTCTTCTTATTTTGCTCCGCATTTGGGTGTATCTCGGGATTCGTTGAGTTCCCTTGTTTATGTTTCTACTCCTATGGGAGATTCTCTTGTTGTGGACCGCATTTATCGGTCGTGTTTGGTTGCTCTTAGTGGTTTTGAGACTAGAGCCGATTTATTGTTACTCAGCATAGTTGATTTTGATATTATCTTGGGCATGGACTGGTTGTCGCCCCATTATGCTATTCTTGAATATCATGCCAAAACTGTGACGCTGGCTATGCCAGGTGTACCGCGTGTTGAGTGGATGGTTGCTTTAGGTCACACTCCCAGTAGAGTTATTTCTTTCCTTAAGGACCGGCGTATGGTTGAGAAAGGGTGTGATGCGTATCTAGCTTAAGTGAGAGATGTCAGTATGAGTACTCCTTCTGTTGATTCAGTCCCAGTAGTACGAGATTTCTCTGATGTATTTCAAGCTGATCTTCCGAGCATGCTGCCCGATAGAGATATTGATTTTGGAATTGATCTGCTGCCGGGCACTCAGCCCATTTCTATTCCTCTGTACCGTATGGCTCCTCCTAAGTTGAAGGAGTTGAAGGAACAATTGCAGGAATTACTTGGTAAGGGTTTCATTCGGCCCAGTGTATCACCTTGGGGTGCTCCTGTCTTATTTGTGAAGAAGAAGGATGGTTCTATGCGTATGTGTATTGATTATCGCCAGTTGAACAAGGTGACACAGAAGAACCCTTATCCTTTGCCTCGTATTGATGACCTGTTTGATCAGTTACAGGGTGCTTGTATGTTTTCTAAGGTTGACATGCGTTCAGGCTATCATCAGTTGAAGATTCGGGAGCCAGATATCCCGAAGACTGCTTTCAGGACTCGGTATGGTCATTACGAGTTCCTTGTTATGTCATTTGGGCTAACTAATGCCCCAGTAGCCTTCATGCATTTGATGCACAGTGTATTCCGACCATATCTCGACTCATTCGTATTGTATTGATAACATTCTAATATATTCCGGGAGTCGGGAAAATCATGAGCAGCACCTGAGGACAGTGCTTCAGACTTTGAGGGAGAAGAAATTATATGTTAAGTTCTCGAAATGTGAGTTTTGGTTGGATTCCGTGGCGTTCTTGGGTCACGTGGTCTCGAGTGAGGGTATTCAGGTGGATCCGAAGAAGGTGGAGGCTGTGCAGAGTTGGCCCAGACCATCCTCAGCTACAGAGATCCGCAGTTTTCTTGGCTTGGCGGGTTATTACCGTCGATTTGACCAGGGGTTTTCATTTATTGTAGCACCTATGACCAGACTGACCCAGAAGGGTGCTCCGTTCCAGTGGACGGAAGAGTGCGAGGAGAGCTTCCAGAAGCTCAAGACATCTTTGACTACAGCCCCAGTTTTGATATTGCCTACCGGTTCGGTGTCTTATACTGTCTATTGTGATGCCTCGAGAGTTGGCCTTGGAACGGTATTGATGCAGGATGGTAGGGTGATTGCCTACGCGTCCAAATAGTTGAAGATACATGAGAAGAATTATCCTATCCATGATCTTGAGTTAGCTGCTATTGTTCACGCCTTGAAGATCTGGCGTCATTATTTGTACGGTGTGCCTTGTGAGATTTATACTGATCACCGAAGTTTGCAGCATCTGTTCAAGCAGAGGGACCTTAACTTGCATCAGAGGAGATGGCTAGAGCTGCTGAAGGATTATGATATCACTATTTTGTATCACCCGGGCAAGGCCAATGTGGTGGCCGATGTTTTCAGCCACCGGGCAGAGAGTTTGGGGAATTTGGCTTATTTACCCGTAGCAGAGAGGCCCATGGCGATGCATGTTCAGGCCTTAGCCAGCCAGTTTGTGAGGTTGGACCTTTCGGAGCCTAGTCGGGTTCTAGCGTGCGTGGTCTCTCGGTCTTCCTTGTTTGATCGTATCCGGGAGCGTCGGTTTGATGACCCTCATTTGCTTGTCCTCAAGGACAAAGTGTTGCATGGCGATGCTCGAGATGTGACTATTGGTGATGACGGGGTATTGAGGATGTAGGGTCGAGTTTGTGTACCCAATGTTGATGGACTTCGGGAGTTGATTCTAGAGGAGGCCCATAGTTCGCGGTATTACATCCATCCGGATGCCGCGAAGATGTATCAGGATTTGAGGCAGCACTACTGGT
This sequence comes from Nicotiana attenuata, assembly GCF_001879085.1. NCBI lineage: Eukaryota > Viridiplantae > Streptophyta > Magnoliopsida > Solanales > Solanaceae > Nicotiana > Nicotiana attenuata. Next base: position 92,284,815 of record NC_031989.1, on the reverse strand, counting down.
GGAGGCGGATGAAGAAAGATATAGTTGGATTTGTAGCTCGGTGCCTTAATTGTCAGCAGGTGAAGTATGAGCACCAGAGACCAGGTGGATTACTTCAGCAGATAGAGATTCCGGAGTAGAAGTGGGAGCGGATCACCATGGACTTCGTATCTGGGCTCCCACGGACTTTGAGGAAGTTCGATGCCATTTGGGTTATTGTGGATCGGCTGACCAAGTCCGCGCATTTCATTCCTGTGTGTACTACCTATTCCTCGGAGCGGTTGGCGGAGATTTATATCCGGGAGATTGTCCGTCTGCATGGTATTCCAGTTTCTATCATTTCAGACAGAGGTACTCAGTTCACATCACGGTTCTGGAGAGCCGTACAGCATGTGTTAGGTACTCGGGTGGAATTGAGCACAGCATTTTACCCCCAGACGGACGGACAGTCCGAGCGCACTATTCAGATTCTTGAGGATATGCTCCATGCGTGTGTGATTGAGTTTGGAGGGTCTTGGGATAAGTTCTTGCCATTGGCGGAGTTTGGCTACAACAACAACTATCAGTCCAGCATTCAGATGGCACCGTATGAGGCTTTATATGGTAGGCGGTGTAGATCTCCGGTGGGTTGGTTCGAGCCAGGTGAGGCTAGATTATTGGCCACAGACTTAGTACAGGATGCCTTGGAGAAGGTTAAGGTGATTCGGGATAGACTACGTACAGCCCAGTCCAGACAGAAGAGTTATGCGGACCGGAAGGTTCGTGATGTTTCCTACATGGTTGGAGAGCGGGTTCTGCTTCGGGTTTCGCCTATGAAGGGCGTTATGAGATTTGGGAAGAAAGGGAAGCTGAGTCCGAGGTTTATTGGCCCTTTTGAGATTTTGAGGCGTGTTGGGGAGGTTGCTTATGAGCTTGCCTTGCCTCCCAGCCTAGCGGGAGTTCATCCAGTATTTCATGTTTCGATGCTCCGGAGGTATCATGGTGACCCGTTGCACGTGTTGGATTTCAGTTTAGTCCAGTTGGACAAGGATTTATATTATGTTGAGGAGCCAGTGGCAATATTGGACAGGCAGGTTAGAAAGTTGTGGTCAAAGAACATCGCATCAGTAAAGGTTCGGTGGCCGGGTCAGCCGGTCAAGGAGGCGATCTGGGAGACCGAGCAGGATATGCGCATCCGTTACCCTCATCTTTTCACTACTTCAGGTATGTCTCTATGCTCGTTCGAGGACGAACGAATGTTTAAGTGTGGGAGGATGTAACGACCCGGCCGGTCGTTTTTAGAATTTACGCCCCGATCCGCTATTAACTGCTTCCCCCGTGTTTATTTCTGCTATTTTGAATTGCTGGGTTGTTCAGTTTTGAGTTTCGGAGAGTTTTGGGACACTTAGTCCCTAAATGAGAGCTTAAGTGTTGGAAATTTGACCGTAGTCGGAACAGTGTGAAGACGGCCTCGGAATGGAATTCGGATGGTTTCGTTAGTTTCGCTGGGTGATTTCGGGCTTAGGGGCGTGATCGGATTGTGTTTTGGAGGTCCGTAGTCAATTTAGGCTTTAAATGCCAAAAGATCAAATTTTGAAGTTTCCGGTTCGATAGTGAGATTTTGATCCGAGGGTCCGAATGGAATTCCGGAAGTTGGAGTAGCTCCATAGTGTTGAATGTGACATGTATGTAAAGTTCCAGGTCATTCAGACGAGGTTTGATAGACTTTTTGATCGAAAGCGTAAAGTTTGAGTTTTTGAAGTTATTAGGCTTGAATTCGATGTTAAATTGGTGTTTCGATGTTGTTTTTAGGTGTTTTAAGGATTGGTATAAGTTTGGGCAGTGGTGTTAGACTTGCTTGTGTTTTTGGTTGATGTACCGGGGGCCTCGAAATGATTTCGGATGGTTGACGGAAGAATTTTGGGGTTTGGAGTTGCAGCTTCAGCTGCTGGTTTCTTGTCATAACCGCACCTGCGAGTTTGGGGCCGCATGTGCGGCGCCGCAGAAGCGGCTATGTGGCCGCAGAAGAGATTTTGGCCCAGAGCTCCAAGCGCCGCAGGTCCGGATGGGTTTTCACTTTTGACTCTTTGGTTGCTCTTTCATGATCAGAACCCTGGTCATCGATATTGATATCCCTTCTAATAGTGCAACATATAGTTATTCGTGCGGTAGAACATGCTTCAGCAAACACCGTCCAATAAAATTGTTTGACCTTGAGCTTTGTTCATTATCAATGGAAAATACAAGTGTATAAAATTATTATTGGACGAATTTAAGAAGATACTCTTTATTTTTTGGAGGTGAAAGATAAATTCAGGGATAGATACATGCTTAGAAGCACCTTAATCCATCACAATTTTTGCATGTATGATATTTAATCAAAACCTCTCCCTACCATGTTGTACCATTACATAAGTCGTTTGACGATTTTAAACGTATAGGCATGTTTTTCTTGTAAAAAGAAATTACCATGCATGATAATGGAAGATCCTTTTTTTGTTATATTTTTTCTTGACACTAACATATATGAGATATGATGAACTTGACAATGTACCAATATGGTGAAAGGTCATTTACTGAGTATTTAAGTATTTTTAGTGGTAGTAATTACGTTGTTGGTATCATCTTCTAATGAGTTAAATTGAGTAATATTTTACTTTCATCAGGAAACTTGAAATATATATAAAACAAGGAACTCAGCCAATGATTTTCCACGAGCAATCTAATTAAACCACAACTCTTCCATTATTCTTAGTTAACTTCATACTTTGATCAAATGGAGTGATGACCTCTTTTATTTCAGGTGATTTTTTCATTAATTTTATGTATCAAACTTAACTCACCACATCATTTTGTCGTCAAGTTAAAGCACTGGAATATTACAAACAAACACTTCTTCTAAAAGGACACTACTTTTATAGAATGTCTTTACTTTTTAATGAATAAAAATAATATCAAAACATAAATATATTTTTCATGATCTAAAACTGGTAAAGATATTATTTCATATCCATCTCATAACTTGAATGTCAAGTCCACATGCTCTTTATGTAACATAATTATTTGTTAATTTAAGATGTATTTTATTTGTCACAAAATAACTAATTATGATGAGCATATATATCAAAAAAGGTTATTCCTAAATTTAATATGCATTTCAAGATCATCATAGATATACCATCCATCCTAATATTTATAACAATAAATTTCACAAAAATTATAAAGGATAGAAGTTCATGAATAAATAAAAGTATTCTTTAAAAAGTGGAACGGATTCATTGATTTAATGTTGTGTCTTTGACCATCTCCATAGCAAATTCAGATGGAATACACTTTCAATTTTCTGAATTAATGTAAAGCTTGTGTTACCTCGTGAGAATATGTGTTTGCCTTTGACATGATGTAGAACCTGGAAAAGCTTTTACCAATATGAATCATGAGAATACGTGTATATCTATTAAAATTGCACGGATAAATTTTTGTAACATAGTACACATTAAAACCTTTTGAGGAATTGCATCCTCGCTTATCTCTCTTTTCTTGCGCCATCAAAATAATAAAGATGGACAAAATCTTAGTAAAAATTGCACGGGGCTCCTTATTTGGTCGCCCCCATTTAACCTATACCCATTTTTTTTTAAAACTTTTAACTTGTACCCACTTCTTAAATAACTTCAGCCCCCTTCTCCTCCTTCTTCTCCTCCTTCGTTTTCTTCTTCTCAACAAAAGACAAAATGCAGAGCCTATTTTTCTTTTATTGGTCTTGCGTCGAAAATCTTTTTTGGACCAATCTCAGAAACGATACTTCACCCTGGGAGTAGCAGCTAATAACTTCAGCTCTTATTCTTAACTCATACAATTTCTCCTTTCTTCTTCTTTTAATTTATTTTGCTAACATCGTCTTTATTCCTTTATACTGAATCAGATTGACTAGATTCTTGTGTAGTTTCATCCTTGTACATGTCATCTCCTGTAGTTCATCTATCTCGTGATGATTGGATTTGGCTACTGTCACAAAGTAATTCAGCTGTTAGTCAATTCATTAATTTTGCATTGTCATCATTAAAATAAAGCTTAAAGCTAACATAACAGTGAAGATGAGTATCATGTGTTATGTGCATTACAGAGAGGGAGTTAAAAGTAGCCAGTTACAACACAAAAACTTCAGCTCTTTCCCAGTTACAACACAAAAACTTCAGCTCAAGAGCTGAAGTTTCCCCGTCACAACACAAAAACTTCAGCTCTAGAGCTGAAGTTTCCCAGTTACAACACAAAAACTTTAGCTCTAGAGCTGAACTTCAGGCCCGGCTACTAGAATGCTGAAGTTTTGCGTGATTGCCTTTGCTACTTCAGCCCCGTGTGCTGAAGTTATGTGAAAAAGCGGGTACACTTGCAAGTTTTCTTGCAAAGCCGGCACAAGTTAAAATGTGGCACAAAAAACGGGTATAGATGCAAATGCCCCAAAATCTTATTTACGTAGTTCCCTATTAATTTCGACCCAATTCTTTTTTCACATACTACCAGTTTACAAAATCTTCAAACTTATCTTCTTTGACTAAGCCCAACCCCTTCCAAGAAAGCACGAGAACATGCAAACAAAATATTGACGAAAGCTTGTACAACTCTTTTTGGCATAGGCTTTGGCTCTCTTACAATTGATGGGAAAAGTTGATCTCTTATTTAATTCCCACTCTTTGATATAAACTGTTATTGACTTTCTTTCCGTTGTTCTAACACTAAAATATGGTCGTTCACCTTACTTCACTAAATTGCAGTATGTTTTGTTGGTCGATGAATTTTGTAGAGGAGCAAGTACTCTCAAAGAATTTCCAACCACTGTTTGTGAATGGAATGGAATGATTGTGATTGTTATTAAAGGGTATGAAGCGTTAGGAGGCGTCTGTTGTTTTATAAGTAGTTAGGTTTTTCGAAGAGGGGTATTTTAGTAATTCAACTTTTGACTTAAGAGCTTCCCACTTTTAATATAACTAGTCTCTATATTACGTGCTTTGCACGTAAATGTTTAGTCAATTATTTAGATAAAGGAACAACAAATTCTTGTTATCGACATTAATATCCTTCTTAAAAATTCAACATATAATTGTTCATGTGAAAAAATATGTAGATCATGTGCTTTATTTTCTTTTCTACGAAACACAAGTGCACCTAAAATTGTTCTTGTTCATATTTACATACTTTCATCGTTCAACATTTAACAAGCGGTATTTAAAATATATATATATATATATATATATATATATATATATATATAAGAAAGTAGATTTTAAAAGTGTACTCCGTAAATGTGGTTATCAACTTTATATGTGATTGTTTATTGCGTATTAATTTCATGCTACTTATAAAGATATTAAATAAGTTACTTTTGAGCTAATTCATGCTATGTATTACCTTTTAGTTGCCTCTATGAAGCGGATTAATTTTTTAATATGGGGAATTCTCTCATTCGAGTTTTAGGTCTTTTACTCCTATAAAAGAGTTGCATATAATGTAGTAATAGTAAATTGTTAATCCAAAAACATTTTAAAAAGAACATAACCAAGTAGATTTGCATATCTCTTGAACTTGGTTTATGAGTCACATGCCATGTTCAGTTTTAACTCGTAGCTGATTAATTAACAAATTTATGTTATGTAATTTATAATTCTTTTTCCTTTCAATTAGACATTTAGTCCCCCTTTTAAGATTATATTAATAGTTAAATAGCATCATAATAAATCTAAAGGCATTTTTTCTCAAGTCTCAACCATAGCTAGCTCTCACAATAATCAAGCTTCTCAAACTCAGATCCTATGCTCGACTTCTCAAATAAAGACAAAATAAAATTTCTTGATAATTTTTTTTAAAAATAGTTTTGTTAAAATTCCATATCGAACCTATATAACAAACATATAAAAGATTAACATTAAATAAATAAATAATTTATGACTAAAATTTACACGTTGTAGCACAAAGTCCTCAAATCACTGTTACAAAGATACTCAAGATCTAATATGTAGCAAGTAAAAAGGNGGTGAATTGAAACAAGTGGAAGTGATGTCTTC
>NC_031989.1:92259068-92275234 GCF_001879085.1 Nicotiana attenuata | reverse complement strand
CTACTATATATAGTAGAAGTGGACTTCGTGTCGCACGCCGACCACTTATATATTATGAAATGGGATCGTGTGGCACACCGACCACTTATATATTATGAAATGGGATCGTGTGGCACGCCGACCACTTATATAGATTATGAGATCGGATGTGGTTTCGTGTTTACTTCTGATAAATTGTGTTCATCTGTATTTCCCCTAAGCATGTCCCCTCCCTGCCTTAGCTGGTATTTTCTGTTGTTATTTCATTGTACTTGCTTATACATATACACCTGCACAGGTTGTTTTTGGTAGGTCCTGTCTAGCCTCGTCACTACTTCGTCGGGGTTAGGCCAGACACTTACCAGCACATGGGGTCGGTTGTGCTGATGCTACACTCTGTGCATTTTTGCACAGGTCCAGGTATTGAGCAGCAGCAGCAGCATTAGCACGGGGGCGAACCTTTAGTCCAGAGAGACCCGAGGTAGCTTGCAGGCGTCCGCAGGCCCGACGTCTCCCGTCTATCTTTACATTTGGCTGTCATCTCATTGTACCCGAGATAAACAGATTATGTTTCTTTCATACTTTGTAGGTAGTACTCCTTAGATGTTCATGAGTATGTGACTCCAGTCCCGGGGTAGAGATATATGTGTTGGAGCTTCTGTATTATTGATCATCTATCTACATTTAAGTCTTCCGCTTATGATTTTAATTCCGTCGCTTTTTTTTTAATGCTGTTAATTGTTAAAAAGGAATAGGTGTTTAATGAAAATGCTAATTAAGTTGGCTTGCCTAGCTCTCATTAGTAGGCGGCATCACGACTCCCGAAGGTGGAAAATCCGGGTCGTGACATTATGAAATTATCATAAATATAATCCTAAATCGAATTTATATAAAAAATTACGTTACCAGAGTTCTGTCTACTCTTTCATACATTTTATATAGAGAGGGTTAAACTCAACTTAGAAAGTTTTCTAAACAAATTCAAGCATGAATTGAACCTCCTTTTCCTGATTAAGAATTGTTGGACATCAATGCTGCTTCACAGCGCAAGCCTTTTCGGAGGCTTTCTTATATTTTTTTGCAGTTCTACAATAGCTGTTGAACGTTAATTATATCTCCAAGGCTTGAATGCTAATATGGGCGAGTGCGACTGCTTCCTCCCGTATTAGATGCATAGAAAATTAATTTTGAGAGAATTTACGTGATGAAGAAATAATTAATTTAGTTGTTGAAATAGTCAACTTCATATAAAGGGAGTAAGTAATTCACAATGTCCTAGTCCAAGTGAGATTGGTATGGCTTTGAAACTCCAACTCTACATTAGACACACAAATATTATACTATTTAGAGTTTGTGTTCAAACCAATATCTGTCTACGATACGGCTTCGTTCTTCAACTGAGCTTCCCATTCTCCTAATTCTCTTAAATTTTTGTCTCTTTCTCCAGTTATTCCTTATTAAAATACGATCTTCGTCAGTAAGATTTTGGTCTTAGTTACAAAAGTCTTAGACTTTAATTACAATTACGGAAAGACTTTTACATTATTGTACATTAATGTTATAGAGGTACTTAATTAATTAAGGGTATATAAGTCCATCAATATTTAAGGGATATTTTAGTCGTTCAATATTTAGCGCGAAACATTCGTGCTTTTATAATAATATACTAGTCTCTATGTACGTGCCTTGCACGTAACGCCCTAGAACTGGAATACAAAGATGAAAATATAAAATATATAAACCGAAAGCTTTTTAAAAAAACAAAAGACAAACATCTTGATGTCGTTGAGTGATATGACAAGAATTAACAGCGGCTCTTTTGTTTGGTCATCAAAGTCAAAGTAAAATTGAAACCTATTATTAAATACACAAAAGATGATAATGAAAGAGTACAAAATATTTTGTGTTTTAAAACATCTAACAACAAATTTAGAAACAAAACTATATATATCAAACGTACCAATATCCTCACATGACAAAAAGCATAACGCCGAAAAGTGTAGAGCATTAGTGTTGAATAAAAAGTAGAAGAAATAAAAACTTTAGTTTATAAGCAAGTCCTACAATTAGAAATAAAGGTGCTTACGCTGCGATATAAGAATTTAATATATGTTCATCTAATTCAATATGAGTTTGGAATCCCAACAAAATTAATTAGAAAAGGACTACAATTTGTTTTCGACATGAATGAGTGTAGTTGAACTCTTCCGGTGCATGGAAATCAAATTTGTGTCGTCAAAATCAATTCTTATTTCATTCATAGCTCTACTTCTTCCACTTCTATTACAACTCTTCATCCCAACGTATGCTCTTTTCGGTTGTGTCATTTCCTCGTGAGTTTACTTATAATTAATGTAAATAGTTAATTTTGTACAGTAATTATTGTTCGTGCGCTTTATACATCGAAAATATCTTAGCCGAATACATTTTTATATTATGAGATGAATATGTCAAAAGGCTTTCAATGTATGGATGTAAATTGCTTATTAATTGAGTCTCTTGCTTCGACTTCTCTCTGGGATCTTTCTGTTGTTGAGAACTTGTGAGTGATTGTAAGAAACTTAATGCAGTAAATATTTAAAAAGGAGTAGATCAGATGATGCCAACAATATAATTATTTCCAGCATGGACTTACGTGAATTATGAAGTTAGCACTTTTCAAAAGAAAATAAATTAAATTTTATTGTATTCAATTTCAAAGAATGTCCGGACAATTAAATAGATAGGTCTCACAAACTTTCTCGGTCAATATTCTCCCTTGATCAATTATATTCTACACGTGAATGATTAACCTAAAAAGATTATGATGCATCTCCTATAAATATTATTTCGCCTAAGAAAAAAATAGTAACCAATGATTACATAACTGCGAAACACGCAAAGAAAAAAATTCGTTCATTAACTTAGATGTCGATGTCTGTGCAATCATAGCGGATAAACTCTCAGTCAATTTTCTACGATCTGTTAGTTTGATTTATCGATCTTTTTGCTGGCATGCATCTAAAACCTTCACATAAAATTTAAGAGGAAGATAGGATGAAAAGTAAGTGCTGAATTTAATCTCACGGGCACACGATGAACAAAAAAGTCAATTAAAAAAAAAATAACATCAGAAGCCTAATTCAATAACTAAAGCTATAAATATGAAATAGAATATAGATTAGATGAAAAATTTCCTGCTGGATTGGCTGCATCAATGTTGGCATCCTTCCGTAGTTGAATATCAAAAACAATTATACAAAGCACGTATAAATTTTGTAAGCAAAAGGTTTTTATATATAGAGGGTTAAAGTGAGAACGTAATTAAATCCAATTACAAATTAGATATAGTAATCGTGTCTATTGATGTTAATCAAAATCCTAGTATGAGTGAAATTCTTAATTTTACACTTTTATCCAATATGAAATTATATTTTAAAAGAAAGACTTTAAAAATTTAAGGGCATAAAAGTCGGTTGATATTTCAGGGATATTTTTATCGTATAACATTTAGCGTAAATTATTCGTACTTTTATAATAACTAGTCTCTATGTACGTGCGTTGCACGTAAATCTCAGTCAATTATATATGTGACAGTACAAGAATTAAATTTATTATAAAATTATATACATGAAGAAAGAATCATTTTAAAGCAATTAACATGGATGCAATGGAATTATATAAATCTGTTGTCTATTTGTAAGCGGTGGTTAAAAGTATTTTCATTCATGTATAATTGGTATGGCGTTGTAACTTCAGCAATAGAAATGACACTTATTTTATATTATAATAATTCCAAATACATTAGGAAGAACTTCTAAATTTTATAATATTATCCAACAAAATAATTTATCTTTTTGGAAACATAAGATAATCGGCTCTTATTGAGTGCTGTAGATTAATTGTGAATTCTCATTTGCTTGTGCACGAGATGTTATGGTTCGTACTTGGAAATTGCTAGATGTATTGGAAAATGAAGTGTCACAGTGTCTCAATTCTAACCAAATATGCCAAAGCGAATTTTTTTTCTACTTATCCTCCGTGGATTGAATGTGACCACCGGAATTGCCGATCAGTCGGTCTCATACAATAGACTACGAATGCAGCATAATCTGTTTCTTGTTAGATCTGATTATATAAGAATAAGATACGAATCTTATAGATTTAAAAAAAAAATCAGTTTCGAAAATTTAAAAAAAAAATAAAATAAAAAAAGATGTGATTAAACCACAATTGAATAATAAAAGAAGAAACGACACAACATTAGAAAACTCCAATTGTGAAATTTTGCCGGCTCAATTGCTAGCCCAGATAAAACATGATGACAAGAGTATTAGTTCTTCAGGATATGGCTTTTGCATTGATGATTGTAGTACGATTTATGCTTTTGAAGGTCTAATTCTTTTCTGAAGGAAGAATTATTATTTATTGGACGGTAAACACTAACAGTAAAAGAGTATATATAATGCGACCTATAAATTATGACCCTAAACCAAAGCACCATAACTAAGAATAGGACAAAAATTGTTATTGCCGTCAAATTCAAGAATAGGACAAAAATTGTTATTGCCGTCAAATTCATATATGGCCCTAAACCAAAGCATTACTCAATTTCGAAAAAAAAAAAGAGAAAAAAGAGAAAAAGAACTAAAATAATATGCCTTTGGAAAACTTTGCTTCTTTCTACAACAATATCACAATTATATCCAATAGCCAAACCCCATAAACTAAAGATTTCAGCATTAAAAAATAAAGGAATAAAAAGAAAGCAAAACAAAACCATGTTAGAATTCATTAGCATATAAAGACGTTATGGGAGAGCGCCAAAAGAAAGAAAAAAAAGGCAAAGCTTTTGACATGCTTAATTATGGCCAATTAAAAACTGTAAATATAGTAGTAATAAGGCTGTAAACTACTTGTTACTTTGAAAGTTTAAACTTTTTGTTGGTTTGGAACTTACCCGGCGAGAGGCTTATGCGGCGTTACACTGTAAAATATCTGCATCTAAAAAGTTTATTATAATGAATAATGTGGGAATAATACCCATATAAACTGGAGAACTAAATATCAAACGTAGCCCAAGAATTATACCAACATCTTGTAGGGACGGTATATGTGTAGTTTAGATGGAAAAGAATTTTAGCCTTGGATAATTTACAACTACATCCTTAAATTATATATAAAAATACTTAAGAGCATAAAAGTCGATCAATATTTCTGGGATAGTTTAGTCGTTCTTTATATCGGTAGACATGAGGAATATTCTATAAACAACTATTATCTTTTTTCAGATCTAACTCCACATAACATAAAACTAAAAGATTTCAACATTAAGAAATAAGGGAACAAAAAAGAAAGCAAAACAAATCATGTTAGGAAAATTATCTTTGGTTTGCAAATAGAAAGAAAAGAAATGAAATAGAGAAGCTTTTGACATGCTTATAACCAACTACAAACTATAAATACATGATAATATGCATGAACGCCATGAAGTTATAATATAAAGTACCTGTCCGTTTGAAACTTACTCGGCTAGAGGTTCATGCGGCTATACACTTGCGAGAATATCTATGGCAAAGAAGACACGGCAAAACCTTTTTTATAATACTAAGGATGGTTCCGGGTATTTTTATTCAGGTGGGACTTGCATGGAAGTAGGATGCCTGATTGGTATAAGAATTGAACGCAAATTTGTATTACTGTGAGGTTTTTGACGTTAGAATTTTAGTTTATATTGGAAAAGAATTCCAGCCTTGGGTAATTTACAATAACATCCTTAAATTATACACATATTTAAGGGTATAAAAGTCCATCAATATTTTGGGGATATTTTAGTCATTCAACATTTAGCCTAAAATATTCGTACTTTTATAATAATATAGATAGATAGATATAGATAGATAGATAGATATAGATAGATATAGATAGATATAGATAGATAAGGCCTAGTTTAGAGTATGGGGTCGTTTAGAGTACGAGGTCAAGCTGATTAATTTTGCATGTAAATTCAAACATAAACTTTTAAGTTTTTTGAAATCAAATTTATATATTTAAAAAATATATAAACGTATAAGTCACAGTAATTAGCAATTAAAAATATTTAAAAAAAATACTTGCAAAAAGTATGATCAATTAATTAGCAATCCAAAATCTTTGATCTTGAAGTTGCTATATCACTATGACCTTGAGGGCTACAAATTTCTTTATTGTCATTCCTTATAAGCAATATGTCACCAAAATAAACTCTCCCTCCGTTTTATTTTACGTGAATGTGTTGGACTGGAATTTGGATTATAAATTTGAGTAATTAAAGAAGACTTTTGACATGTAAACCAAATATATGTAATGTATCTAAAGTTATCCTTTTACATATAAGTGGTGATGTGAGTTCTGAATATCTAAAGAACTGCACTTTAATTTGTATTAAGTCAGTCCCAATAAGTGTTAAGAAGCTCAGCCATGGCAGATGAAGATTCTAGAAGAAGGAGAAGAGGTGAAGAAGAAAGCTCTGTTATTTCACAACTGAGAAGAAGGGAAAATAATAGTTGTGTACAGTATAACTAACCGACTACACTATTTATACTAACACTAACTAACAGCTAAGATTACTTACAACTAATTACACTCAACTCTTAAATAGGTGGGTCCCACTATACTCAACACTCCCCCTCAAGCTGAGTGATGAAATACATCTTTCATTCCCATCTTGTTTAGTAGATACTCGTGCTGTGGCTTGCATAGGCTCTTAGTTAACAAGTGTGCCAACTGCTCAGTTGTTCTGACAAATTGTGTTTTAGTCAGGCCTTGAACCAGTTTCTCTCTCACAAAATAACAATCAATGTCAATGTGTTTGGTTCGTTAATGAAAGATAGGGTGAGCTGCAATTTGTATTGCAGCCTTACTGTCGCAATGCAACTGTATAGGCTGAACTATTTCAACTCCCAGCTCCCTAAAAAGTCATCATCCACACCACCTCTGCTACAGTAGATGCCATACTTCTAAATTCAGCTTCAGCAGAGCTCCTGGATATAGTTCCCTGTTTTTATTTATTTCCATGATATCAATGAATCACCAAATTTTACTACATAACCTGTTGCTAATCTCCTAGATTCTACAAAGGCCCCCCAATTAGAGTCACAGTATGCATAGATGGATTTTCTTGCTTTCGCAGACATAAACAACCCAAGTCCAGGGCCAGTTTTTATGTACCTCACTACTCTTTGAGCACCTTCCATGTGGGACACCTTGGGTGCATGCATATACTGACTTAGCACTTGAACCACAAAGGCAATATCTGGCCTTGTCATGGTTGACTACAACAACCTTCCAACCAGTCTCTGATAGCCTCCCTTGTCTTCAAGTTCTCTATAATCTGCAGATCCAGCTTCTATTATTTGCTTGTCATACTCAATGGATGTAAGCTTGTGATTGAACTCTAGAGGTGTTGCTGCTTGCTTTGCACCTGCTAGCCCTAGTTCAGAGACTAGTTCCAGAGCATACTTTCTTTGGCACATAACAATTCCTTCCTGGGATCTAGAGAACTCAATTCCTAGAAAGTATTTTAGTTCACCAAGATCTTTCATTTTGAACCTATCTTGCAAATCCTTCCTGACTTGTTGGATCAGACTTAGACTGCTCCCAGTAACTAAAAGATCATCTACATAGACCAGGATAACTACCAATTCAGAATCTATCTTCTGGGCAAACAAGGAGTAGTCATAGTGACTTTGTGCAAATCCCATATCTATAAGAGCTTCAGTCAGTTTTAGATTCCACTGTCTAGGAGTCTGTTTCAATCCATAGAGTGACTTATGCAATCTGCACATATGGTGACACTCCCCCTGGCTTGAAAAGCCATCAGGAACATGCATATATACCTCTTTAAGAAGATCTCCTTGAAGAAAGGCATTGTGAACATCCATTTGAAACACATACCATCCTGAAGCAGCAGCTAATGCAACCACAGCTCTCACAGTAACCATTTTTGCTACAAGAGAGAAAGTTTCTATGTAGTCCAAACCTTCTTGTTGACTGTAACCTTTGGCCACCAACGTGGCCTTATACCTCTCCACTTCACCACATGATTTGTATTTGACTTTATACACCCACTTACACCCTATAGGAACTTTCCCAGGAGGAAGAGGAACAATAGACCAAGTGTTGTTTTCTTCAAGAGCTGAGATTTTTGCTTTCATAGCTTCAACCCACTTGGGATCCCTACTGGCTTCTAAGAAGGATTTAGGTTCTACAATAGCTGAAAATGCAACAAAATAATACCTCTTAGCATAGGACAGCCTATCATAGGCTACATAATTTGAAATAGGATATGCTGACTTAGTTGATGGAACCACATAATCAGCTAGCCACACAGGTGGTTTGGTGGTCCTTGATGATTTTCTGAGTGCTAAGGAAGTAACAGAAGGTGCACCAGCAGATAGAGGTAGAGAGCTTGGTGAAGAAAGAATAAGCTGGCCAAGGTCTAAAGGAATGGAAGAAGGGGAAGAGGAAGAAGATTCAACTGCATCTGTAGAGTGTTGGCCAGGTGAGATTGTAGAAAGTTGGCTAGGAGAAGCTACAGGATACTCAACATCAGTAAGAACAGCTGCTGGCTGAGTAAGTTGTTCTACTAGCTCTAAGATAAGGAATAAGGAAGAAGCATCAGAAGCCCATATGCTTAAAAGGAAACACTTCTTCTTTGAACACTGTGTCCCTGCTAACAAAGAACCTTTTTGAACACAAATCATAGAGAATATATCCCTTCTGAGTCAAAGAATATCCCATGTGTACATCTGGAATTGCTCTGGGACAGAATTTATCTCTTTTCTTCATGGTAGTTGCATAACACAGACTGCCAAATACTTTCAGATGTTGTAATGAAGGAACTTTTTGAAATAGCTTTTCAAAGGGAGATTTGCCTTGTAGCAATACATTAGGCAAATGATTGCGAAGATAAGCTGCTGTAGATACACATTCTCCCCAAAACTTAAGAGGTAGGAAGGCTTGGAACCTGAGTGCTCTAGCCATGTCTAGAATTGACCTGTGTTTTCTCTCAACGACCCCATTTTGTTGAGGGGTATATGTGCAAGAGCTTTGATGTACTATACCTTGAGTCTTCAACAATAACTGCATTTGATCATTAAAGAATTCTGTGCCATTGTCTGTTCTAAGACATTTGAGTTTGTGATCAAACTGTGTTGAGACCATTGCTATAAAGCTTTTGATTACTTCAACTGTATCAGATTTAGAATGCAGTAGAAATAACCAGGTAAACCTGGAGTAATCATCTACTAAGGTCAGAAAGTACCTCTTGCCATCATGTGTAGGCACGCTATATGGCCCCCAGACATTAGTATGCACAATATCAAAAATATACTTGGAACAAGAAAAACTAGTAGGGAAAGGTAATCTTGATTGGTTAGCTATAGGACACACAATACAATGGTGTTCCTTAAGCTACATATTATGCAAAGCACCTACAAATCTCAAAACCTTTAAAGGAGCATGGCCTAATCTTTGATGCCACAGAGAGGATACATCACAAGTCTTATAACTTGCTAGATTACTATATTGATTGATGTCACCTGGAATGGTATGTACAATTGAGTTTGAATGAGTGCCTGGATAATGGAGTATAACTCTGTCTTCTGTGTTGAGAATGTATAGTCTGAACTCTTCTTTACCAATCCCCAACACCTTCCCACTTGAGAGTTCCTGAAAGATACAGAAATCAGGATAAAATGCTGCTAGACACTACAACTCCTTTGTGAGTTTGGACACTGAGAGGAGATTATATTTGAATTATGGGATGTGAAGGATATTCTGAATCTTCTTATTTTTGAAGAATGAACAAATACCAGTATGAGTAATAGACACCTGTTCTCTTGTTGGTAAATGAACTTTATTCCTAGCATTTTCTGGTATTTCATCATACTTCTCTAGTAAGTGCAGGCTATGAACCATATGATTTGTTGATCCTGTGTCTATAACCCAGTTACTATGTATTAGGCTTGTCATACATGCATGTATACAACATGTTGTTCCTACAGTGACGGCATTGGCAACAGGTTCAGCTTGCTTGTCCTTGTTCAACAAATGCAGAATTTGCTGGTACTGTTCCTGAGTAAAGAAGTGAGCTGGAGATGTTGTTGGTATCCGATGTCCTTGACCCTGGATATCTGAGGTTGAAACACCAGAGCTAGTCACACTGTTAGCTTGAGCATTTGATGTCCCTCCTTTCCTCTTGTTCTTGAAGCCATAAGGATAACCATGAAGCTTAAAACAATTCTCTCTAGTGTGATCCTTATATTTGCAGTAGTCACACCAAGCAACACCTTTACCAAATGAATTCCTAGGCCTATAGCCTCCACTGAAATTGGTGTTAACCTGTCCTCCACCATTATATGCACCTGTAAACCCTCCATTAGGATTATTGTTAGTCTGTCCTCCAGAATATCCCTTATTACTCATCATAGCAGCTTCATTACCTTCAGCAAATACACATTTTCCATTAATTCTCTGGCTTTCCACATTGACTATCATAGCATAAGCTTGATTCAGATTAGGCAAGGGTCGAGTCATGAGAACCTGATTCTTGGCATTCTCATAGGACTCATTTAACCCTGTGAGAAATTAATATAACTTCTGTATCTGATAGTGCTCTACATGTTTCCTCGATTCAGCACAACCACAAGTGGGTGGAGGAGTCAAAGTCTCATACTCGTCCCACAATTCTCTCAGTTTAGTGTAGTATACAGATACAGAGGATATGCCTTGAGTTAATGTGGCAATTTTCTTGTGCAAATAGCAAGCCCTAGATGCATTATCCTTATCATATATTTCCTTAAGGTCTTCCCACACTGTGTGGGCATCGGAAGCATAGATCACTAAACTAATTAGGCTTGGTGAAACTGTGTTCATTATCCAAGCAAGTACAATAACATTGCACCTATCCCACAATTCATGTAAACTAGCATCATACCTGCTTTTTCTACAGGTACCTAGAACAAATCCTAGCTTGTTTTTACCATGCAATACAATTTTCATAGATCTACTCCAAATAGAATAGTTTTCTAAACCTTGAAGCTGAATAGAAATTAGGACAAAACCTTGAGTATCAGACGGATGAATGTAGAGAGGATGGTTGTGATCGACAAGTTCTACAGAGGTTGACGCAGCAATAGGAGAGCCATCTACATCTTCATTGATCGACATTGTTACAGCAGCGAGTTCTTCACCAGAAAATCCAAAAATTACTTACTCTTAGACACAATTTGACCTTGATTCAACCAGAAAATCAAAATTCCCAAACCCTAGATTGAGCTGAGAGATTTCTGTATTGAAAATGGCTCGATCAAATGGATGAGCAGATGATTTGATAGATCTGAGGAATCTAAGTTTTCTCATGGCTGAGCTTAAGGAAATCGAGCACCGGGATCTGATACCACGTTAAGAAGTTCAGCCATGGCAGATGAAGATTCTAGAAGAAGGAGAAGAGATGAAGAAGAAAGCTCTGTTATTTCACAACTGAGAAGAAAGGAAAATGATAGTTGGGTACAGTATAACTAATCGACTACACTATTTATACTAACACTAACTAACAGCTAAGATTAGTTACAACTAATTACACTCAACTCTTAAATTGGTGGGTCCCACTATGCTCAACAATAAGGCATGTCATTAAAGTAAAACGGGATGTTAACATTAATTAAATAGTTTCAAAATGAGAAGGTATTGATATTCTTTTATGTTATATAGAAATTTTCTATTTTTTTTGTTAACAAACAAAAATACTAGCAACATTAATGTTTGTCACGACCCGTAATTCCCACCGTTGGGGCCGTGATGACGCCTAACATTTCACTTGCTAGGCAAGCCAATGTTAGATATCATTAAGCCAATTCTTAAACCTTTCAGTGATGAACAACAATTAAACCATAACAAATTAAAAAGAGCGCGGAAATCCATAACAAATCATAATATTTATACACAACTACCCAGAATCTGGAGTCACAATTCACGAACTTCTAAGATTTAACTACAAATAATTTATCTGAAAGAAATACAACTGTTTTCAATACAAATGAAACAGTAAAGAGAATGTATAGAAGGGGACGCCAGGGCATGTGGG
This sequence comes from Nicotiana attenuata, assembly GCF_001879085.1. NCBI lineage: Eukaryota > Viridiplantae > Streptophyta > Magnoliopsida > Solanales > Solanaceae > Nicotiana > Nicotiana attenuata. The sequence continues at coordinate 92,263,149 of NC_031989.1, read as the reverse complement.
CGCCAACAAGACTACCATGGGTCTCCGATCAGATGAAGCCAGCAGCTAAATTCAAGATCAACTCAGTCTAGTACCAAAATCTGCACAGAAAGTGCAAAGTGCAGTATCAGTACAACCAACCCCATGTACTGGTAAGTATCGAGCCTAACCTCGGCGAAGTAGTGACGAGGCTAAGACAAGACACCCACAAACAAACTTGTGCAGTATAACAATATATATGCCAATAACAGCAATAAAAGAAACAATACAAGTAATATTAGGAAGGGGACATGCTGAGGGGATCACAAGATAAAGGATCACAGCAAAATTAAAAACTTTGATCAACCGATATAATTAGAACAGATAAGGACAAGTAACCACAGCAAGATATAACGACCCGGCCGGTCGTTTTTAGAATTTACGCCCCGATCCCCCATTAACTGCTTTCCCTAAGTTCATTTCTGCTATTTTGGTTTGCCGGGACGTTCGGTATTAGGATTCGGAGTGTTTTGGGACACTTAGTTCCTAAATGAGAGTTTAAGAGTTGAAAAATGGTCCGTATTCGGAACAGTGTGAAGACGACCTCGGAATGGAAATCCGATGGTTCCGATAGCTCCGTTAGGTGATTTCGGGGTTGGGAGCGTGTTCAGAATGTTATTTGGAGGTCCGTAGCTCATTTAGGCTTGAAAGGTATCTAGGGAGATCCCCCTGCACTTTTATTTTTGGGACTACCGGACGGTATCCCGGGAGATCCCCCTGCACACTGATGATTGGATTACGGGACGGTATCCCGGGAGATCTTTTGATATTGATATGAGATTTGGACTACGGGACGGTATCCCGGAAGTTCCATTGGACAGTTGAGAAAAGGGCTACAGGACGGTATCCTGGGAGACCCTCGTCGGTATTCTTGTAATTTTTCTGTATTTACTCCGTGTTCTGTTTTGTCTTGCAGTTCTATATTTCATTGATCTGTCTTATCACGTCGCTGTGTTCATTAGTTTTCTTCAGACTTCGATACTGTTAATATCTTGCTATTTTATTGTTTTATGTCTCATTAGGGCCCTGACCTTTTCCTCGTCACTACCCAACCGAGGTTAGGCTTGGCACTTACTGAGTACCGCTGTGGTGTACTCATGCCTCTTCCGCGCATGTTTTTCATGTGCAGATCCAGGTGTTTCTGAGCAGGCGTACCGCCAGTAGCTGTCAGGGAGCGTGTTGGGGACTTGAGGTATACATCTGCTACGTCCGCAGATCCGCAAAGTCTCCTTCTTATTTTATCCATAGTCGTTAGATGTGATTTTGACCCCTCTTTGTATTAGACTATTCTGGTGACTAGAGCAGTGTAAGATTTCTTATAGCCTGTGTTGCCCGTGAGTTTCCGGGTCTTGGAGGTTATTTCTGTATTTTGTATTAAAGTGTATGTGCCAGGCGGCAACTGTATACATTACTCATGTTATTTAGCTTCGAACATAAATTTCACAAATGTTGTTACTTCCGCAATGTGTTAGGCTTACCTAGTCGTGAAGACTAGGTGCTGTCATGACGTGTTCATAATTGGTGAATTAGGGTCGTGACAAGTTGGTATCAGAGCTCTAGGTTCATAGGAGTCACGGAACACAGGCCAGTTTATTAGAGTCTCGCTGATCGGTACGGAGACGTCTGTACTTATCTACGAGAGGCTATGTAACTGTTTAGGAAAAATCTTCACTTCATTTGGATTCCTTGTCGTGCGATATTTTTGACATCAATTCTAAACTTCTGTCTTCTATTCTCTCACAGATGGTGAGGACACGCGCTACTCGAGATGATCAGGCACCCGCGCCCCCTGCTGCCGCCGCCAGAGGCCGGGGCCGGGGTAGAGGTCGAGGACGCGCACGTGGTGCAGCCAGAGCACCTGCGCGAGCTGCCACCGAGGTACCACCAGCAGATCCAGCCGGAGCCCAGGCACCTGGCACACCTACTACTGCCACTACTACTCCAGCGCTCCAGGAGACTTTGGCTCAGTTCATGAGCATGTACACCACCTTGGCTCAGGCAGAGTTGCTTCCCCTTGCTGCAGCCGCGTCCCAGGCCGGGGAGGAGCACAGACTCCCGCCGTCCGCACTCCTGAGCAGCGAGTGCAGGTTGAGCAGGTTCCCGAGATTATTCCCCCACCGCCTGCAGCACCAGTTCAGCCCGAGGATGGGTCAGCTGCTTCAGAGGACGAGCAGCGGAGACTTGAGAGGTTTAAGAAATATGATCCCCCAGTGTTCAGTGGCTTAGCATCGGATGATGCCTTGGGATTTTTGGAGGAGTGTCATCGCATTCTTCGTACTATGGGCATAGTGGAGTCCAGCCGGGTCTCTTTCACTGCTTTTCAGCTTCGGGGAGCCGCCTATGATTGGTGGCGTACTTATGAGTTAGACAGTCCAGTCGAGGCTGCTTCACTGACTTGGACCCAATTCTCGGACACGTTTATGAGAGAGTTTGTTCCCCAGAGCCTCAGAGATTCATGGCGCGTAGAGTTTGAGAACTTGCGCCAGGGTGCTATGACAATTTTAGAGTATGCCATCCGTTATACCAGGCTGGCCAGGCATGCACCGGCTTTGGTTGCTACAGTTCGAGAGAGAGTTCGCAGGTTCATTGAGGGCCTTATTCCGCCCATCAGGTCTAGCATGGCTCGAGAGTTGGAGATGGACATTCCTTATAAGCAGGTAGTGAGCATTGCTAGGAGGATTGAGGGTATGCTCGCCAGGGAGCGAGGAGAGATGGTGGATTTTGACATTATTTTGGGCATGGACTGGTTGTCGCCCCACTTTGCTATTCTTGATTGTCACGCCAAGACCGTGACGCTGGCCATGCCAGGTATTCCGCGTGTTGAGTGGAGTGGTACCTTAGATCTTACTCCCAGTAGAGTTATCTCTTTTCTTAAAGCTCAGCGCATGGTTGAGAAGGGGTGTGTCGCGTATTTGGCTTATGTGAGAGATGTTAGTGTTGATACCCCTTCTGTTGATTCTGTTCCAATGGTACGGGATTATCCCGATGTATTTCCAGCTGATCTTCCGGGCATGCCGCCTGATAGAGACATTGATTTCGGCATTGATCTGTTGCCGGACACTCAGCCCATTTCCATTCCTCCGTATCGTATGGCTCCTCCTGAGTTGAAGGAGTTGAAGGATCAGTTACAGGAATTGCTAGGTAAGGGTTTCATTCGACCCAGTGTTTCACCGTGGGGTGCTCCTGTTTTGTTCGTGAAGAAGAAGGATGGCTCCATGCGCATGTGTATTGATTACCGCCAGCTGAACAAGGTTACGGTGAAGAACCGTTATCCTTTGCCTCGCATTGATGATCTGTTTGACCAGCTTCAGGGTGCACAGGTGTTCTCTAAGATTGACTTGCGCTCAGGTTACCATCAGTTGAAGATTCGGGAGCCAGATATCCCGAAGATTGCTTTCAGGACTCGGTATGGTAATTACGAGTTCCTTGTTATGTCTTTTGGGCTGACTAATGCCCCGACAGCTTTTATGCATTTGATGCACATGGTATTCAGACCATATCTTGACTCATTCGTGATTGTTTTTATTGATGATATTCCGGTGTATTCCCGTAGTCGGGAAGATCATGAGCAGCATCTGAGGACCGTGCTACAGACCTTGAGGGAGAAAAAGTTATATGCAAAGTTTTCAAAATGTGAGTTTTGGCTGAGTTCTGTGGCATTCTTAGGCCATGTGATTTCTAGCGAGGGTATTCGGGTGGATCCGAGGAAGGTAGAGGCCGTGCAGAGTTGGCCCAGGCCGTCCTCAGCTACAGAGATTCGTAGTTTCCTTGGCTTGGCGGGTTACTACCGTCGTTTTGTGGAGGGATTTTCATCGATTGCTGCCCCTATGACTAGATTGACCCAGAAGGGTGCCCCTATCTTGATGTTGCCTACCGGTTCGGGGTCATATACAGCTTTGACTACAGCCCCTATCTTGATGTTGCCTACCGGTTCGGGGTCTTATACAGTTTATTGTGATGCCTCACGGGTTGGACTTGGAGCGGTGTTGATGCAGGACGGTAGGGTGATCGCCTACGCGTCCAGACAGTTGAAGGTGCATGAAAAGAACTACCCTGTCCACGA
>NC_031989.1:92229141-92255415 GCF_001879085.1 Nicotiana attenuata | reverse complement strand
GCCCAGAGGTCAGTCCACCGGACCCTAGCTCCAGTCAGTCACAGCCACCACGCTCCCAGAGCTGTTTTGAGTGTGGCGATACACGCCACATGGTTAGGGACTGCCCCAGACTTGGTAGGGGTGCATCTTCACAGGCTGCTCAGCCGCAGCGTACTCCTCAGAGTTCTCAGGCCATGATCACAGCTCCAGCGGCTACCCCACCTGCTCAGCCGGCTAGGGGCGGAGGTCGGGGAGATAGAGGTCGCCCTCGAGAGAGGGGCCGGGCCAGATATTATGCTATTCCTGCTCGTACTGAGGCTGTTGCCTCCGACTCCGTCATTACAGGTATTATTCTGGTTTGTCACAGAGAGGCATCGGTTCTATTCGATCCGGGCTCTACTTACTCTTATGTGTCTTCTTACTTTGTTCCGCATTTGGGTGTGCCTCGGGATTCTTTGAGTGCCCCCGTTTATGTTTCTACTCCTGTGGGAGATTCCCTTGTTGTGGACCGCGTTTATCGGTCATGTTTGGTTACTATTCGTGGTTTTGAGACCAGAGCAGACTTATTATTACTCGGTATGGTGGATTTTGACATTATTTTGGGCATGGACTGGTTGTCGCCCCATTTTGCTATTCTTGATTGTCACGCCAAGACTGTGACGCTAGCTATGCCAAGTATTCCACGTGTTGAGTGGAGCGGTACCTTAGATCATACTCCCAGTAGAGTTATCTCTTTTCTTAAAGCTCAGCGCATGGTTGAGAAGGGGTGTGCCGCGTATTTGGCTTATGTGAGAGATGTTAGTGTTGATACCCCTTCTGTTGATTCTGTTCCAGTGGTACGGGATTATCCCGATGTATTTCCAGCTGATCTTCCGGGCATGCCGCCTGATTGAGACATTGATTTCGGCATTGATCTGTTGCCGGACACTCAGCCCATTTCCATTCCTCCGTATCGTATGGCTCCTCCTGAGTTGAAGAAGTTGAAGGATCAGTTACAGGAATTGCTTGGTAAGGGTTTCATTCGACCCAGTGTTTCACCGTGGGGTGCTCCTATTTTGTTCGTGAAGAAGAAGGATGGCTCCATGCGCATGTGTATTGATTACCGCCAGCTGAACAAGGTTATGGTGAAGAACCGTTATCCCTTGCCTCGCATTGATGATCTGTTTGACCAGCTTCAGGGCGCACAGGTGTTCTCTAAGATTGACTTGCGCTCAGGTTACCATCAGTTGAAGATTCGGGAGCTAGATATCCCGAAGACTGCTTTCAGGACTCGATATGGCCATTACGAGTTCCTTGTTATGTCTTTTGGCCTGACTAATGCCCCGGCAACTTTTATGCATTTGATGCACAGTGTATTCAGGCCATATCTTGACTCGTTCGTGATTGTTTTTATTGATGATATTCTGGTATATTCCCGGAGTCGGGAAGATCATGAGCAGCATCTGAGGACCGTGCTACAGACCTTGAGGGAGAAAAAGTTATATGCAAAGTTCTCAAAATGTGAGTTTTGGCTGAGTTCTGTGGCATTCTTAGGCCATGTGATTTCTAGCGAGGGTATTCGGGTGGATCCGAGGAAGGTAGAGGCCGTGCAGAGTTGGCCCAGGCCGTCCTCAGCTATAGAGATTCGCAGTTTCCTTGGCTTGGCAGGTTACTACCGTCGTTTTGTGGAGGGATTTTCATCGATTGCTGCCCCTATGACTAGATTTACCCAGAAGGGTGCCCCATTTCAGTGGACAGAGGAGTGCGAGGCGAGCTTTCAAAGGCTCAAGACAGCTTTGACTACAGCCCCTATCTTGATGTTGCCTACCGGTTTGGGGTCTTATACAGTTTATTGTGATGCCTCACGGGTTGGACCTGGAGCGGTGTTGATGCAGGACGGTAGGGTGATCGCCTACGCGTCCAGACAGTTGAAGGTGCATGAAAAGAACTACCCTGTCCACGACCTTGAGTTAGCTGCTATTTTTCACGCATTGAAGATCTGGCGCCATTATTTGTACGGGGTGCCTTATGAGATCTATACCGACCATCGGAGTTTGCAACACTTGCTTAAGCAGAAGGACCTGAATATGCGTCAGAGGAGATGGTTAGAGTTGTTAAAGGATTATGATATCACTATCCTATATCACCCGGGCAAGGCCAATGTGGTGGCGGATGCCTTGAGTCGCCGGGCGGAGAGTTTGGGGAGTTTGGCATATTTACCAGCCTCAGAGAGGCCTATGGCGATGGATGTTCAGGCCTTAGCCAGCCAGTTCGTGAGGTTGGATCTTTCGGAGCCCAGTCGGGTTCTAGCCTGTGTGGTTTCCCGGTCTTCCCTATTTGACCGTATCAGGGAGCGGCAGTATGATGACCCTCATTTGCTTGTCCTTCGGGACAAGGTTCAGCGTGGTGATGCCAGGGATGTGACCATTGGAGATGATGGAGTATTGAGGATGCAGGGCCGGATTTGTGTGCCCAATGTTGATGGCCTTCGAGAGATGATTCTAGCAGAGGCCCATAGTTCGCGGTATTCCATCCATCCGGGTGCCGCGAAGATGTATCAGGACCTGAGGCAGCACTACTGGTGGAGGCGGATGAAGAAGGATATAGTTGGTTATGTGTCTAGATGCCTTAATTGCCAGCAGGTCAAGTATGAGCACCAGCGCCCGGGTGGGTTGCTCCAGCAGATAGAGATCCCGGAGTGGAAATGGGAGCGCATCACCATGGATTTTGTGTCCGAACTTCCACGGACCTTGAAGAAGTTTGATTCCATCTGGGTTATTGTGGACCGGCTGACCAAGTCCGCTCATTTCATTTCTATGTGTACCACTTATTCATCGGAGCGGTTGGCGGAGATTTATATCAGGGAGATCGTCCGTTTGCATGGTATTCCAGTTTCTATCATTTCAGACAGAGGTACTCAGTTTACATCGCGGTTCTGGAGAGCTGTGCAGCAGGAGTTAGGCACTCGGGTGGAGTTGAGCACAGCTTTTCACCCCAGACGGACGGACAGTCCGAGCGCACCATTCAGATTCTTGAGGACAAGCTCCGTGCGTGCGCGATTGAGTTTGGGGGGTCTTGGGATCATTTCCTGCCACTGGCGGAGTTTGCTTATAACAACAGCTATCAGTCCAGCATTCAGATGGCGCCGTATGAGGCCTTATATGGTAGGAGATGTAGATCCCCAGTGGGTTGGTTCAAGCCGGGTGAGGCTAGGTTATTGGGTACAGAGATGGTTCAGGATGCATTAGAGAAGGTCAAGGTGATTTAGCACAGACTCCGTACAGCCTAGTCTAGACAGAAGAGTTACGCGGACAGGAAGGTTCGTGATGTTTCATATATGGTTTGTGAGCGGGTTCTGCTACGGGTCTCGCCTATGAAGGGCATCATGAGGTTTGGAAAGAAAGGGAAGCTGAGCCCGAGGTTTATTGGCCCTTTTGAGATCTTGAGGCGAGTTGGGGAGGTTGCTTATGAGCTCGCCTTACCTCCCATCTTGGCCGGAGTTCATCGGGTATTTCATGTTTCGATGCTCCGGAGGTATCACGGTGATCCGTCGCACGTGTTGGATTTCAGTTCAGTCCAGTTGGACAAGGATCTATCCTATGTTGAGGAGCCAGTGGCTATTTTGGACAGGCAGATCAGAAAGTTGAGGTCAAAGAACATCGCTTCAGTAAAGGTTCAGTGGCGGGGTCAGCCGGCCGAGGAGGCGACTTGGGAGACCGAGCAGGATATGCGCAGCCAGTACCCGCATCTTTTCACTTCTTCAGGTATGTTCTCTATGCTCGTTCGAGGACGAGCGAATGTTTAAGTGTAGGAGGATGTAACGACCCGGCCGGTCGTTTTTGGAATTTACGCCCCGATCCCCCATTAACTGCTTTCCCTAAGTTCATTTCTGCTATTTTGGTTTGTCGGGACGTTCGGTATTAGGATTCGGAGTGTTTTGGGACACTTAGTACCTAAATGAGAGTTTAAGAGTTGAAAAATGGTCTGTATTCGGAACAGTGTGAAGACGACCTCGGAATGGAAATCCGATGGTTCCGTTAGCTCCGTTAGGTGATTTCGCGGTTGGGAGCGTGTTCGGAATATTATTTGGAGGTCCGTAGCTCATTTAGGCTTGAAATGCCGAAGTTTGGATTTTTGAAGTTTCCGGTCCGATAGTGAGTTTTGATCCGAGGGTTGGATTTGAATTCCGGAAGTTGTGGTAGCTCTGTCATGTCATTTGGGATGTGTGTGCAAAATTTCAGGTCATTCGGACGAGGTTTGGTTAGGTTTTTGATCGAAAGCGTATTTGGTTAGAATTTGAAGTTCTTAGGCTTGAATCCTTGATTTAATCGGGTTTCCGATGTTGTTTGGGGTGTTCTGAGGATTGGTGCAAGTTCGAATAAGGTATTAGGTAGTATTGGTGCTTTTGGTTGAGATCCCGGGGGCCTCGGGATGATTTCGGGTGGTTAACGGGGAAATTTTCTAAGTTGTTGCAGCTGGTATGTTTTCCCTTCTGGTATTTTCGCTTCTGCGGTTTGGGAACCGCAGAAGCGGCTTCCTCATCGCAGAAGCGATTTTTGGCTTCCCCTCAGAGACCGCAGAAGCGGTCATCTTTCCGCAGAAGCGGAACCGCTGGAGCGGTCATGCGCCCGCAAAAGCGGAATTTCCCCCTTTAATGAGAAACCGCAGAAACGGTTATTTTGCTGCTTAAGCGGGACCGCAGAAGCGGTCCCTTGTTCGCAGAAGCGGAAATGTCTGGGCAGAAATAGGAAATTTCGAGGGTTTAATTTCATAAGTTTGAAAATCAATTTTGAGCTCGGGCAAGGGCGATTCTGAGAGGATTTGGAGAGGAGATTATTGGGTAACATTTCAATGATACTTTCTAATTATATTCTATCATTTAGTAGTTAAATCCACCTTTTAAATTCGAATTAAGGATCAAAAATGGAAGAATTTGGGTGAAAGTTCATTGACTAAACTATTGGGTTTTGAGGGAGCATTCGACCTCCGATTTCTGAGATTTTTATATGGTTAGACTCGTGAGAGTACGAGGGTTCTGAAAATGTGAAAATTTTTCGGTTCCGAGACGTTGGCCTGAGGGGCGTTTTGGTCATTTCACCTATTTTCGCGCCTTAGCTTTAATTTCAATAGTGGAATCAGTTGTTTGCAATATTATTTACGATTTGTAATTGAATTTAATAGATTTGGGCCATTTGGAGTCGGATACTCGTGGCAAGGGCATCGTTCCCTAGTTGATTTCGCACCGGTTCGAGGTAAGTGCTTGCCTAACCTTGTGTGGGGGACTTCGTCCCTTAGGATGTGATAATTGGTAATTGAATGCCTTGTACGTGAGGTGACGAGCGCGTACTTGAGCAAATTGTTGAAACCCGGATTTTTTTTTACTTAAATACTTGATTTGGATTCTCTTTCATATTTGCCTTACTTACTTGCTTTTATAGCCTGTGCTAGCGTAGAAGAGCATGTTTAATTGATCCAAGCTGCCTATTTGTTTAAATTGTCTTAACTGTGATTACGTGGAGCATGTTAGGCCAGTATTATTTGATGCCTTGTATTGTTGTACTTAAATTTCTGAATAATTCATTGATGTTGGTTGCGCATTTACATTGTGACTACGGATGCAGATTCCGGGAGTTCCCCCTGCATTTTATTTTGGGACTACGGGACGGAAACTTCGAAAATGCAAACTTCGGCATTTCAAGCCTAAATGAGCTATGGACCTCCAAATAACATTCCGAACACGCTCCCAACCCCGAAATCACCTAACGGAGCTAACGGAACCATCGGATTTCCATTCCGAGGTCGTCTTCACACTGTTCCGAATACGGACCATTTTTCAACTCTTCAACTCTCATTTAGGGACTAAGTATCCCAAAACACTCCGAATCCTAATACCGAACGTCCCGGCAAACCAAAATAGCAGAAATGAACTTAGGGAAAGCAGTTAATGGGGGATCGGGGCGTAAATTCTAAAAACGACCGGCCGGGTCGTTACACAAAAGAAAGTACACGGCATCACCCATCGTGCTTTTACTCTCAACCTCACCGTATGAATCAATAGAAACGACACGACATTACCCTTCGTGCATTAACTCTCTCATAACATGGCACGACATCACCCTTCGTGCATTAACACTCATAATATGGCACGGCATCACTCTTCGTGCATTAACACTCACAAAACATGGCACAACATCACCCTTCGTGCATTAACACTCACCCTTACCAGAGCAAGGAACAATAACAACACGGAGATAGAAATATCAAGAACAAGTCTTATTTCAACATTTGGTTTCACAATACCAACCTCAACTTTGAATCAATACTCAATTAATACCAAAATCCGTAAATATAATAAGAATGATCAACACAACGATAAACTAGTCTAAGGATGAGTAATATGATCACGGAAAGCTACAACTTCATGAATAAGACTCACTCGCATGCTATAACTCGATGACAACACATAGGTACACATCACCACACCTATACGTTGTACCCAGCATTTAAACACATAGCACAGAGGATTATAAGACCTAATCCCTCAAGCCAAGGTTAACCACGACACTTACCTCGCTCCAACGGCGAAACTCAAAGCTCAACCACAACTTTTCCCTTCAAACAAGCCTCTGGACCAATAGAATCTAGCAAATTACCAACCAAACGATTCAATTTAAGCCTTAGGAACTACCCATGATTGCAAAGAATTAAATGTAAGCCATTTTTGAAAAAGTCAACAAAAGTCAACACCCGAGCCCACTTGGTCCAAACCCGAAATCCGAACCAAAATCCGATCACCCATTCACTCCCGAGCCCGGATATATAATGGTTTCGGAATCCGACCTCAATTTGAGGTCTAAATTCCCAATTTTCGAAATCCCTAGTTTCTACCCAATAATCTCCAATTTCACCATGAAAATCTTAGATTCTAGGTTGAAATCTTGAAAAATATAGTGAAAGATTGAAAGAAACTAGTTTAGAATCACTTACCTATGATTTGGGGAAGAAAAGTTCTTTGCAAAATCGTCTCTTGCGTTTTAGGTTTTGAAAATTTGAAGAATGGGAGAAAAATCCCATCTAAGCCACTTTTACAAAACTGTAGATGCCGCAAACGCGATTTGGGCTTCGCAATTTGCGAAGCCCACAAATGCAAGCAAAGTATCGCAAATGCGAACATTTTGTTCGCAAATGCAATGCTGGAGGATCGCAAATGCGACCTCCTTCTTCGCAAATGCGAAGATCCCTTCCCTCAGACCAACTTCGCAAATGTGGGATCTTTTTCGAAAATGCGAGGCTCGCATTCAATGCGAGATCTGCAGGTCTGATGCGCACCAGCTATGATTTCTAAGTTCATTGCACTCCGTAGCCTATCCGAAACTAACCCGAGCCCTCGGGGCTCCAAACCAAACATGCACAAAAGTCTTAAATTATCATACGAACTTGCTCGTGTGATCAAATCGCCAAAATAACACCTAGAACTATGAATTTAGCACCAAATTGAATGAAACTTTCAAGAATACTTTGAAACTTCTAATTTCTCAACCGGACGTCCGAATCACGTTAAACCAATTTTGTTTCTCACCAAATTTCACAAACAAGTTATAAATATTATATTGGACCTCTACCGGGCTCTAAAACCAAAATACGGACCCGGTATCAACAAGGCCAAACATCAACCAATTCTTAAAAACCATTAGATTTTCAGACTTTTAATTTTCAATAAAAATTCATAACTTAAGCTAGGGACCTCGAAATTTGATTCCGGGCATACGACCAGGTCCCATATTTCAATACGGACCCACTGTAAATGTCAAAACACGGGTTCGGGTCCGTTTACTCAAAACGTAGACCAAAGTCAACTAAAATTAACTTTTAAGGCAAAAATTCTTGTTTTTATCAGCTTTTAGCATATAAGCCTTCCGGGTCAACACCAGGACTACACATGCAAATAGAGGAAGGCTAGAATGAGGTTCTAAAGGCTTCAAAACACAGAGTTTGGTTCTAAATCATGAGATGACCTATTGGGTCATCACATTCTCCACCTCTAAAACAACCGTTCGTCCTCGAACGGACATAGAAAAGTACATGAGCTGGTGAAAAGGTGGGGATATCTACTCCGCATATCAGACACGGACCCCCGGGTAGCTGCCTCAACAGGTTGACCTCTCCACTACACTCGAACTGAAGGACAACTCTTCGATCTCAACTGACGAAGCTGCCGGTCTAGAATAGCTACCGGCTTTTCCTTGTAGGTCAAATCCATGTCCAACTGGACAGTGCTGAAGTCTAACACTTGGCATGGATTGCCATGAACTTCTGAAGCATGGAGACATGGAACACTGGATGGACTACTGATAAACCAGGTGGCAACGCAAGTCTATAGGCCACCTCTCCCACTCGCTCAAGGATCTCAAAAGGACCGATATACCTAGGGCTCAACTTGCCCTTCTTTCCAAACCTCATTACACCCTTCATGGGTGATACCCGGAGCAACACTCTCTCTCTGACCATGAATGCAACATCAAGAACTCTGCAATTGGCATAACTCTTCTGCGTGGATTGAGCTGTATGAAGTCAATCCTGAATAATCTTGACCTTATCCAAGGCATCATGTACTAACACTATAACCAACAACCGAGCCTCCCACGGCTGAAACCATCCAGCTGGCGATCGGCACCGCCTACCATATAATGCCTCATAGGGAGACATCTGAATGCTCGACTGATAACTGTTATTGTAGGCAAACTTCGCTAGCGGCAAGAACTGATCCCACGAACCTCTAAAGTCTATAACACAGGCGCGGAGCATATCCTCTAATATCTGAATAGTGCGCTCGAACTGCCTGTCCTCCTGAGGATGAAATGTTGTGCTCAGCTCAACCTGCGTGCCCAACTCATGCTGCACTGCCCTCCAGAAATGCAAGGTGAACTGCGTACCCCGATCAGAAATGATAGACATGGGCACATCGTGAAGACGGAAGATCTCACAGATATAAATCTCTGCCAACCGCTCTGAGGAATAGGTAACTGCCACAGGAATGAAATGCGCTGACTTGGTTAGCCTATCCACAATGACCCAAACTGCATCGAACTTTTTCTGAGTTCGCGGGAGTCCAACAACGAAATCCATAGTGATACACTCCCACTTCCACTCAGGAATCTCTAACTTCTGAAGCAAACCACCAGGTCTCTAATGCTCACACTTTACCTTCTGACAATTCAGACACCAAGACATATATGCAAGTATATCTTTCTTCATTCTCTTCCACCAGTAATGCTGCCGCAAGTCCTGATACATTTTGGCGGTGCCCGGATGAATAGAATATTGTGAACTGTGGGCCTCCTCAAGAATCAACTCACGAAGTCCATTCACATTAGGCACACAAACACCACCCTGCATCCTCAAAACTCCATCATCTCCAACAGTAACCTGCTTGGCACCATCGTGCCGCACTGTGTCCCTAAGGACAAGCAAATGAGGGTCACCATACTGCTGATCTCTGATACTCTCAAACAAAGAAGATCGAGCGAGTGTACAAGCTAAAACACAGTTGAGCTCAGAAACATCCAACCTCACGAACTGATTGGCCAAGGCCTGAACATCTAATGCAAGCGGTCTCTCACCGACTGGAATGTACGCAAGACTGCCCATACTAGCTGACTTCCTACTCAAAGCATCGGCCACCATATTGGCCTTCCTGGGATGATACAAGATGGTGATATCATAGTCTTTCAATATCTCCAACCACCTCCTCTACCTCAAATTGAGCTCCTTCTGCTTGAACAAATACTGCAAGCTCCGATGATCCGTGAATATCTCACATTGCACGCCATAAAGATAGTGCCTCCAAATCTTCAACGCATAAACAATGGCTACCAGCTCTAGATCATGAGCAGGGTAATTCTTCTCGTGAAACATTAGCTGCCGTGAAGCATATGCAATAACCTTACCACCCTGCATCAATATCGGACCCAGACCAATACGAGATGCATCACAATATACAGTATAAGATCAGGAATCTGTGGGCATCACCAACATCGGCACTGTAGTCAAAGTTATCTTGATCTTTTGAAAGCTCACCTCGCACTCGTCTGACCATCTGAACGGGGCACCCTTCTGGGTTAACCTGCTCAACGGAGCTGCTATAGATGAAAACCCCTCCACAAACCGACAGTAATAACCCACCAATCCCAAGAAACTACGGATCTTTGTGGTTGAAGTAGGTCTAGGCCAGTTCTGAACGGCCTCAATCTTCTTAGGATCCACTTGAAATACCCTCTACTAGGGCTGTTCATTTAGATCGGATATCTGAAATCCGAACTAATCCGTTCAATTTCGGATTTCAAATTTCAGATTGGATCGGATTTTGGATTGTGTTTATTAAAATTTCGGATTTCAGATCGGATTCGGATTGGTATAATTTGAATCCAATCCTATTCGATCCGATCCGAAATCCGAAATTATTAGGGCATGTATAAATACTAAACTTTAATTTCGGATAGTTAGTACTTCATTTATATTTTCCTCCAAATTATTACCTTTACAATTGATGGATTTAGCTATATTGGCACCATAGTACTCTCATAATTGCAGAAACGTGATTTTTCTTAATGTATTGTCTCTTTTACAAAGAAAATAAAGTTTGCAACTTTGAGGCATAATAATCCGATTCGAAATCCGAAAATCCGTTCCGATCCAAACTTTAAAATCCGATCCGATATTAATTCGGATCGGATTCGGATTGTAATTTCTAAAATCCAAAATTCGAAATCCGAATCCAAAATGTGATAAATCCGATCCGATCCATGCACAACCCTACCCTCTGCTGATACAACGTGCCCCAAGAAGGTGAACGAGTCCAACCAAAACTAGCATTTTGAAAACTTAGCATATAACTGGCTGTCTCTCAAAGTCTGAAATACGATCCGAAGATGCTGCTCGTGCTCCTCTCGGCTACGGGAGTAGATCAAGATATCATCTATAAACAAAATCACAAAGGAATCCAGGTAAGGCATGAACACCCAGTTCATCAGATCCATAAATGCTGCTGGGGCATTTGTCAGCCCAAATGACATCACTAGAAACTCGTAATGCCTATATCGAGTCCGAAAAACTGTCTTAGGGACATCAGATGCCCTAATCCTCAACTGATGGTAGCCAGACCTCAAATCGATCTTTGAAAACACCTTGGCACCTCGAAGATGATCAAATAAGCCATCAATCCTCGACAATGGATACTTGTTCCTAATAGTGACTTTGTTCAGCTGCCGATAGTCTATACACATCCTCATCAACCCATATTTCTTCTTCACAAATAACACTGGCGCACCCCAGGGCGAGACACTAGGTCAAATGAAGCCCTTATCAAGCAAGTATTGCAACTGTTCTTTCAATTTTTTCAACTCTGGCGAGGCCATAGAGTATGGCGGAATAGAAATAGGTTGAGTGCCCTGAACCTAGTCAATACAGAAGTCAATATCCCTGTCAGTTCGCATCCTTGGCAGGTCTGTAGGGAATACCTCTAGAAACTCTCGGACAACTGGTACAGAATCCATGGAAGGAACCTCCGCACTAGAATCGCGGACATAAACCAATTAAGCTAGACACCCCTTCTCGACCATATGTCGGGACTTCATATAAGAGATAACCCTGCTAGTAGAATGACCTAGAGCCCCTCTCCACTCTAATCGAGGCAACCCCGGCAAGACTAAGGTCACCGTCTTGGCGTGACAATCCAATATAGTGTGATAAGGTGACAGCCAATTCAAACCCAATATAACATCAAAGTTTGCCAAATCAAGAAGCAAAAGGTCTACACTAGTATCAAGACTCCCAATGGCAACCACACACGAACGATAAATGCTCTCTACTATAATAGCATCTCCCACAGGTGTGGACACACACACGGGGGTACTCAAAGAATCACGGGGCACAACCAAATATGAAACAAAATAAGAGGACACATACGAATAAGTAGAACTTGGATCAAATAGAATTGAAGCATCTCTACTTTAAACTGAAACCGTACATATGATGACGACATCAGAAGACTCAGCCTCAGGCCTGACCTCCACCTCTAATTTCCTGACCACCACCTCTGACTACTTGACCCCTACCTCTAGCTGGCTGAGCGGGCAGTGAGGCACCCGGTGCCGGGACCATGGATCGACCCTGATGCTGAGATTTCTCGATGCACGAGGGAAAAATCTAGCAATGTGCCTCAGATCATCACTAGTATAACAGGACCTCGGCTGTTGTGACTGATGACCCTGGAAATAACCATGTCGGCCCGAGTAACCACCCTGAAAACTCTAGAGCGGAGGTGCACAAATAGGAGTTGGTGGTGCACTATAGGCTAGCTGGTCGGAATAACGCATATGAGGGCCACGACTACTTGAAACACCATGGGATGCCTTGAGTGCTGAGTGAAATGGCCTGGGAGGATGGCCTTTGCCAAAAGTAGCTCGACCTCCAGATGAGGCCCCACTGAGTCCACCGGAGTGACGCGGCCTCTTGTCAGTCCCCTGACCACTCCCATGAGCTATGTCAACTCGCCTGGCAACATTGGCAGCCATCTGAAAAGAAATCTCACTCCCAGTCTCCTTAGTCATCTGCAATCTGATAGGCTGAGGAAGTCCCTCAATAAACCTCCTCACCCTATCTCTCTCTCGGTAGGAAGCAGAATAATAGCATGACGGGCCAAATCTATGAAATGGGTCTTATACTGAGTAACGATCATACTGCCCTACTTAAGACGCTCGAACTACCTATGATAGTCCTCCCTCAGGGTGACAAAAAGGAACTTCTCAAGAAATATCTGAGAGAACTGGTCCCAAATAAAAGCAGGCGACCCAGCTAGTCTGGTTAATACAAAGTCATTCCACCATCTCTTGGCGGAACCAGTAATATGAAACACAGCAAAGTCGACCACATTAGTCTCCACTGTCCCATGTTCCGCGGCACTTCATGGCCGCGGTCAAGATAATCCTGGGGATCCTCAGAAGGTGCACCACTGTAGTAAACTGGAAAGAGCTTGGTGAACTTTTCCAATCTCAACAAACCCTTGGGAGTCATAAAATGACCATCACCGGCATGTGCCGCAATAGCTGGTTGAGCTACTCCAACTGGCACAGTTGCTGGAGTCTGATACTGGGGAGCCACATGCTCCGGGGTGTGAGTGGCAGGAGTCTGTGCTCCTCCTCCAGCCTGAGAGACGGCTGGTGCCATGGGAAAAGTGCTAGTATGGGCTACTCTCTCCATTAGGCCCACCAAACGGACCAAACCATCCTGTAGCACTAGGGTGGCGATCAACCCCTCTAGGACTTGAGCAGGTCCTGCTGGAACGGTCTGGTCTGGTGCCTCTTCATCAAACTCTACCTGAGGCTCCGCCGATGGTGCTGCTGCTCGAGCTCTAGGATGAGCCCTGCCCCTACCTCGCCCTCTGGCTGCTGCTCAGTTGATGATGTGGTACATGTTCTCGCCATCTGCGAAAGAACAAGAGTAGAAGAGTTCGATTAGCACTGAGAGAACAAAATCGCATGACAGAGAAGAATAGAAGTGACATTGTTCCTAAACTCTATAGCCTCTGAGAGATAAGTACAGACGTCTCCATACCGATCCCCTAGACTCTACTAAGCCTGATCGTGAATTGTGAGACCTAGGCAACCTAGTGCTCCGATACCAACTTGTCACGACCCGGAATTCCCACCGTCGAGACCGTGATGGCGCCTAACATTTCACTCGCTAGGCAAGCCAACATTAGAGATCATTAAGCCAATTCTTAAACCTTTCAGTGATTAACAACAATTAAACCATAACAAATTAAAAAGAGCGCAAAAATCCATAATAAATCATAATAATTATACACAACTACCCAGAATCTGGAGTCACAATTTACGAACTTCTAAGATTTAACTACAAGTAATTTGTCTAAAGGAAATCCAACTGTTTTCGATGCAAATGAAACAGTAAAGAGAATATATAGAAGGAGACGCCAGGGCTTGCAGACGCCAACAGAACTACCTCGGGTCTCCGATTAGATGAATCCAATAGCTAAACTCAGGATCAACTCGGTCCAATACCAAAATCTGCACAGAAAGTGCAGAGTGCAGTGTCAATACAACCGACCCTTGTGAGCACGTGATTTTTGCCTCGCATGAATTACTCCTGCAAAATTCCAAAAAAATTAGGATTTTTCTTTTAATTATTTGATTTTTAGGAATTATTGCATGATTTTGTGTTGGTTTGCATTTTTGTGTGCATGTTAATTTATTTAATTCATAAGAAATTAAAAAAAAATATGTTGCATTTGCATTTAGGGTCCTATTTTTTTATTGTTAGGCTAATTAGTTAATTAATGTTACAAAAAATGAAAGAAAATAACAAAAATAGTTCATTTGGCATTTTTGACTTTTTAATTTTCGAATTTATTATAGTTTTCTTTTAATTTAGGAATTAATTAATTTTTGAGAAAAGAAATTAGTTATTAATTTAGTTTTAGAATTAAATCAGATTTTTATTTTTAATTTGTAGTTAACAAAATTTGAAAATGAAAAAAAGAGGAAGAAGAAAAAGGTTTTTAATAAAAAGAAAACAATTTTGGGCCAGCCCAAACCATTAACCCGGCCAAAAACCCACAAAATCCCAGCCCAAATCATTAAAAAAAAAACGTCCGAATTACCCCTGAACCGGTCCAGCACCCCCATAATCCAAAACGACGTCGTTTAAGTCAAGATAGATCTGAGCCGTCGAGGTTAATCGATCTAACGGCTCAGAAGTGAGGGCCATCTGGTATATAACTGTCCCAACTGCCCCCTACCCCCTCACTCATCTCTCACAACCCCTCCAATCCCTGATGTAACGCCACCGCCTGCCGCCCGCCGGAAATCGCCTACGGCGGCGACCGGCGACCGAATACGCCCAAATTTACACCAAACGCTCCTCTCCACCACCCCATCCCGGATCTCCGTTCACTTTCCCTCAAACCTACCCAGAATCCCTCGAATATCCGTTCAAAGCTCTAAACCCTAGCGCTGCCACAGTTTCTCCGGTGGCGGCACCACCTCCAAATGCGCCCAAAATAACACCCTTTGACCTCCTTAATCCCCTCTTCCCCAATCTCTAATTATTTTCCTTTGAGTACCCCTGGAACTCCTCGAATATCGAATCAGAGAACTGAGCCCTAATTCCACAAACTCAAATTCAACGGGCCTATTGAGGATTTTAGACCGTACTGGACCTTATTCGTGTGTTTTCACATGAAAACACAAGATTAATGCCTAGTCTGGTCAAAAAATCAGAGAATCCTTCAATGTTTTTCAAGTCTGTCCATGGCCATTTTAGGTATGTCTCGGGGTTCTTTTGTTAGTTTTGCGTTCATTTTTTCTTGGTGTCATTTGCTTCTTCCTCTTTTGCTTTCCCAGTTCTTGTTTTTCAGGGACTTTTTACATACATGTTAGTTTTAGGAAGCCTTTTCTTCTTTAATTAGTATAAATAGCCTGTTTATTAGTTTAGTTTCAATTTCATTAATGTTAGTTCATTAATTAGATTTTTGAAAATTGCTCGAATTGCTTCTGTTTTCTTCTTGTTTGCATTTTTATTCAGATAATTTGATTTGATTGTGCTTGGGCTTGAGGTTCATGCCTTTAAGTTCAGGTTTGGGCTGGGTTTCTAATGGACTCGATCCAGGGTCAATTTGACCCATAACTCATTTGAGTCCAAGGGTAATTTCAGTGTAACTAAAGGGTAAATTGGGGAATAAAGGTTAGGGAATCTTTTGTAACAGAACTAGGAAGCTTCCTAGAAGCTGGGGAGGGGGACTTTTTAATAAATTGAAGAATTGAACTAGGGGTAGTTGAGCAAAAAAGGAAAATTGGCTGGGATTGCTAAACTAAAAAATTAAATTGGAAAAGGGGCAAAATGCAAAGACTGAAGTCTGTTGCTGCCCTATTCCCTTGCCTATAAAGGCACATTTTTCTTTCCTTTCAAGGCAAGAGGGAAAGAGATAAAAATCCGAAGAATCACAGGCGGCTAAAATTGGAGAAAAATACTGCTCCACTGAATTTTATGCTTTGGATTTTGAAGTTTTTTTTTCATTTCTAAAACACCTTCTGATTCATCTGGGGTCTACAATGGATTGATTTTGGGTTTGTAAAAGCTTTGTTTAAAGGGTTGTGGGGGTACTATTCGATTGAAACTGGGTGTTAGTTTGCTGTGCTCTTTGGGTTTGAAGTTGATTTTGCTGATTACTTCATGTTGCTGGGCTTTGCTGTATTGCTGTTTGGTTATTGACCTCACATTGCCTTGTTTCTTCTCATTTTCCAGGTATTTCATGAACTATGGATGACAAATGGGTGTACTCATGCATTATGTAGTGGAAATTTAAGTGAATATAAAATTGCCTTGAGGTTTGATGCTTTATTTTCTTCCTGTTCTCAGTAATGCACTTGTAGTAACATAGAGTTATGCATGCTTTTTTTTTAGCTTTCATATGCCTTCATGTATGATGTAATTAAGGACTTGTGCTCTTTGATTAAGGACTGTTTAGATATAAGTTCAAGGGCTCAATAGTCGAGCATGAATACTGTACTTAGGTAAATTATTAACCATTTACTTGTCCTTGAATGCTGGTTTGGGGCTTTGAATAAGCGCAATATTATATTGAGATGTACTGATGTTGAATGGCCTGGGTGTTCTATTAAATTGACTAAGTTTGCTGAAAATCATCAAGTATGGATGAAAGGCTAGAAATTAGTAGTATATGTATATGTTGTGATTACAATGTTTTCATTCATTAAACTATTTAGCTTGATTCAATGTTGTTCAGTGTTTGATTTTGATTAACAAAGTAGTTTGGTTATTTGGCAAAGCTGGAGCCAATGGGCTCGTCTCATGAGCCCAGTAATTCGAGGCTGATATCCCTTAGTTTTCATGTGCTGGTTCATGTTCTTAGAGAATCTGAGTAATTCAATCATACTAAGATTTTTGACAAAATCCCTGTTTAAAGATGTTAATTCGATTTTCAGGTGTTTTGAGCTTTAATTAATTATGTTAAGTAATTTTGTACAGCCTATTGTCTTGTGATTTGGGCTGTAACATTGTCCCAATTGTGCCAAGTCGCATTTGGCTGGATACAGCCCAGTTTTGGGCTTCATGTTGGAGCCCATTTGTGGTCTTTTGCTTATTCACGCTGGAGCTCGTTTGAGTTTGAAATTTTCATTATGATTAGAAATTCTTCATGTAGTTTAATTTAGTTAAATCCCTTTAAAAAATGGAATTAAATCCCTTCATGTAGTTGCTTTAGGCGCGTTGTTTTAATAATTTACCTTCCTAAACTCGGGTGCGCATCTATGTGACCCAAATCTAAATCTCAACAATGTTAGATAAAATGTGTCGAGGATCGCGAGTGCATTCATGTGACGCGGTTCAAGACATGTTTTAAATAACATTGCAATTTTCCTTAAAAAATAATGAAATAAAGCGGTTAAGGTTTAAAAGTGCACCATAGGCTAGAACATGTATTAAAATCAGATAATGGGCCAATTATAATAGTTTAAGCGACCGTGCTAGAACCAAGGAATCCGGGGGTGCCTAACACCTTCCCTCGGGTTAACAGAATTCCTTATTCAAAATTTCTGGTTCTCAGACTTCACAAGAAAAGTCGAATTTTCCTCGATTTGGGATTTAAAATAAACCGGTGACTTGGGACACCAAATAAACTATCCCAAGTGGCGACTCTGATAAATAAACAATCCCATTTCGAATAATGTCACTTAAATTGGAAAAACTCCCTTATATACTATCCTTCGGGGTGGTGTGTAAAAAAGGAGGTGTGACAGCTCTGGCGACTCTGCTGGGGATAAGAACCCAGAATCTCTGGTTCAGGGTTCAGAATTCGAGCATAGAATAATTGTTATATTTTGGCTATCTGTTATATGATTTTATTATATGTTTGGGCCTAATGTGCTAAATGATGCTTTTACCACTTTGATATTATCTGAACTGTATATAAACTGCTACGAAACCCTTCTCTTCTCATCTTCGAGGATGTGCTCGCTGGTCGAGACTCCCTATTTTGTTAGTGTCATACCTTGAAATAAGAAAGATGCTCGGACAAGTTACTAAGCCGGATGGCCTTTTGGTTCCCGGTACGTAGCCCCCTCCTCGGCTCGAGTTGTCCGCTCGGGTACACAAGTCTAGAACCAATACCCAGGTTTTAAACTTAGAATAACTCAGCCTCATGCCGGATCCCTAGTAGGAACGTTTGTTTGCATCACGTGCATTCGACTTAGGGGACTCAACACAAGGGTTGGGTCCGTCTAGGACAGGTGTACCTAGAATCAAAGACCATCCCGATGCATATTTTACGTGCTACTTGTACAATTCTTTGCTTCAGTTGGCATGTTGACCGGTTGCTAGAATAGGGAAGGAATTGGAAAATAAAATTGAGGTATGAGAGAGTTGATTACCCGTTTTTGAAAAAAACCTGGTGTCCAAAATAAGACGAAACTCTGCTGAAATTTTGAAAAAAAGTAAAAAGAAAAAAGAAATTTGGTTTCAAACGTTTTATCTTTTTATTATTGTGTCAAATCTGACCGAACTATGCCAGTTTGATTCTCACCGGTTGTGGGATACGTAGGCAACCCTTATCGGGTCCAACTTCCCTTTTGCAAAAATAGCCCAAAAAGAACCAAATTTTATTGCCTTGTTGTAAATAAGTAAGGTGATGCCATTCTTGTCAAAACAGCCGAATGTCCCAAAAGGACGCCATAAGGTTGTTTTTGCATGAACAACCGCCTTTGGTCTCTTTTTCAAATTTTTGGCCGGTTAGCGAACACAGCCTTAAAATCTTCCCCCGGAAGTGCTGAAAGGCCGTATTTGTAAAGCCGGGTTTTTACTTTTGAAATGAAAATCTGAAAAAAGTGTCAGCTTTGTCTTCAAGTCAAATAAGTCATGATTTTTGGTTAATCACCCTAATAAATGTGCAGAATGAGCACGAGTCAAAATTTGCCAATAACAATCATGAACAAGATCCCTTTGGAGTTGTATGTGTGGTGGGATGATATGGGTAAATCAAGGCAAGATAAGGTCAATCAATATTTGGGAGGCCTCACCGGGTTATTGAATATTAGGCCTAGGGGAGACATCATAAAGGCGTTGGTTACATTCTGGGACCCAGCCCACAACGTGTTTCATTTTCAGATTTTGAACTCACCCCAACTTTGGAAGAAATAGCCGGGTATATTGGGAGCGCTGAGGTCCCTCTGAGACACAAGTACCTGGTTGCTCCAAGAGTCGTCGCTGTTCACAAATTCCTAGACTCTTTAAAGATAAGCAGGGGGGTCCACAACCCAGATTTGGCAGCCGGTTTTCCACTCTGCAGTTTATATACCAGAGATACGGTCACATATGAGGGTTTAACAATCCGGAAAACAAAATTTGTAGCAAATGGAACCGCCTCAAATGGGAAGAACACGGGTGTTTTGCTTTTATGGTGATCTTCTTGGGACTTCTGGTGTTTCCTAGGAAAAATGGAAATATCGACATACGAATAGCTGGGGTTGTCAGCACTTTGCTTACTCAGGCCGAAAGCATCCTCGCACCCATGATAGTAGCTGAAATCTTCCGCGCTCTCACAGCCTGCAAAGTTGGGGGAGACTTTTTTGAGGGGTGCAACTTGTTGCTGCAGATGTGGATGATTGAACATCTATGCCATCGTCCTCAGTACATGAGTTATGGTTCGACAGAGAAAACCTGCATAGAGGAATTCAATACGAGGGTTGATGGGATCAGCTTGCTAGAAGGGGTCATAGAATGGGTATCACACCTCCGTTCCATCACCGAAACCAAATAGAGTGGACATTTGGATGGCTGCCTGTGAATGAGATCATATACATGCCAGCTACCGGGCCTCATTTCCTCTTGATGGGTCTCAGGAGTATCCAGCCTTATGCCTTGTATCGGGTTTTGTGATAGCTGGGGAGATGCCAAATAGTTCCAAAAGATGAAGATCTTAGTGCTCAAGTAGTCGAAATTGGTCCTAATGGCAGTTTCATGAAGCAGCAATCCGCCAAATTTGGAGCGAGTGTCAATACTTGGCGGCAAATACCTGTGTACGTGATCGATCCAAAGGTGAAGTTTCACCAGGGTACCTTGCTTGGAATAGAAGGGAAATTGAGTTTGGGAGGCCGGCCAAAAGACCCCATCTTCAGGAATTTGTCGAGGCGTCACAAGAACAGTGGGCTTGGTTGACCAAGGAGAATGAGTACAGGGCCACCATAAGCAGGCTAGAAAAGCAAGTCAAAGACCTTCAATTCGAGAATGGTTTGCAAGCCGCGGCGGATGAGGGTGAAAAGAAAAGGCTAGCCAAAGAAAATGAGGCCTTTCGAGCCCAGATTTAGAAAATGAAAACGGCAGCCGAAAATACCGCCAGGAGTGCAAAGGATGAGAAGCTTATAAAGAACCTTAGGCAGAAGGTGGACGAGTATGGTTTTGATTTAAACAAAGCAGAAGGTGAATTAGCCAGGTCTCAAACAAAATTGGCTAAGAATGCGGAAGAACGAGCGTGCCTGCTTAAACAGCTAAAAGAGAAATACGATAATGAGGTTGCGGGGTTGAAGAGAAGGGTCATCACCGTTGAGAACAAAATGATCAGGCAGACCAAAGACTTTAAAGCTGACAGGGAACATTGTTATGCTCTAATGGCTCAGATGGAGGAAGAAATACAACAGCTGCAAAATCAAAACCATCACGACACTCAGGTGTTAGAAGCCAGGAATCAACAAATCGGGCATTTACTTCAGGAAAAGGGTAGAATCCAAGAGAGGATCAGAGCCATTGCTGACTACATTGTCGTGAAATGCCAAGCGTGCGAGGACATGACTCGTACTACTTTCTTTGCTGCAGTGATGACGTTCGTCCGCCGGATAATGGAAGATCTCTACCACCTCCAAGGGGATTTAGCGCATAGGCCCGTGGCGAGGCCGGATGATACCCCGCGGGCCCCAGGAGTTGAAGCTTTAATGTATTCCTGATTTTTCATGTATCGAGTCTGTATTTTGGTTTATTTTGAGTCTGTTTGTAGTTTTTTTTATTCTAAGAAAATGAATAGTTTGAAATCTTTTGTAATAGAAGTTTTATTATTGAAAAATCGAAAATTCCCAAAAATTGTTTCTTTACTTTTTGCTTTTACTTTTCTTGAACTACGTAATGAACTGATTCACTCGGCGTCGTGATACGTAGGCAATCCTCATCGGATCCGGTCATGATTTTTTAAAATAACCCAAATAAGAGAATGATGAGAAAGGAAAGACCCAAAAAGAAAAAAAAAGAAGAAAGAAAAGAGAGCCGAAGAAAAATCAAAAGAAAAATGAGAAAAAGAGAGCAGAAAAGAAATAGTGGAAGTTTGAAAGCGACAAAAAAAGAGAAGAGGGATTGGGAAGAATAAGTAAAGCGGGGATGAAACATGCAACCGTTGCAAACATGTAGAACTGTATGGGTGCATCACACCTCAACGTGCGATTACCTATGTGTTATTTGTTTCAAATTAACCGTTTGGTTGCTGTATCTCCAGTCTAGGTTTTTTATAGAACGGTGATTGGTTTTTGTGGTAATCTGGCTTCGCACCCATACTTTACGAGATCAAAAAGGAGCATCGAAATGTCTTCAGAAATGACTCTGCCAACATTTCCCATCATGTATGATAGTCCAATCTCAGGCATCCCGACCTCAGAATCGGCAGCTGCCGAAGAAAACAGAATCCTGCGTCTTCGGGTTATGGAAATGTGGGACGCTTGGGCAAATGGAAGAGAGCCACCAAGCGCAATCCCGGGATTCCCCGAACTCTTTCCTAGAGCAAGCGGTGCCTCCACTGTCCCGATCAGTCACCCAAATACACCACTAGGACACCCAACTATCTCAACTCATTTTGTGGGAACACCTTCTGGGTTTGCCCCCAGGTGTTAATGTCCGGTGCAGCTTCAAATATCTTCACCGCTCCACCCTACTCGGCCACGGCACAACCTACACTGCCCAGGCCTAGTTTTGACCCACCAGCTTTCACCTTCCAGACACCCACCTTCCCAATGGAACCTCCTCAGTTTCCCTCTTATACTTACCCTCAACCACCCCGGTATGAGTTCACTGCGGGGCAAGAAAAGAACACTAAAACTCCTGAACAAGAAGAGATTGCGAGGAAGATGAGGAGTATGGAACAGAGTCTCAAAAGCGTACAAGGATTGAGTGGACAGAAAAGTGTGTCCTATGATGACTTATGCAATGTTCCCTCATGTGAATCTACCATTGGGATTCAAAACCCCAAAATTTGAGAAGTATGATGGACACGGTGATCCTATTGCTCATCTCAAGAGATATTGCAACCAGGTGCGAGGAACCGGTGGAAAGGAAGAACTCCTCATGGCCTATTTCGGAGAAAGTCTGGTTGGCATCGCATCTGAATGGTACATGGACCAAGATATATCCCGCTGGCACATCTGGGATGATCTTGCTAGAGATTTCGTCAGGCAGTTCCAGTACAACATTGATATTGCTCCAGATAGGAACTCATTGACAAACTTGAAGAAGAAATCCTCGGAAAGCATCCGAGAGTACGCAGTTAAGTGGCGTGAGCAGGCCTCCAGGGTAAAGCCTCCGATGGATGAGGTTGAAATGGTTACAGTTTTCCTCCAAGCCCAAGAAGCTGACTACTTCCAAAATATGATGTCAGTAATGGGTAAACCGTTCGGTGAAGCCATCAAGATTGGCAAAATGGTTGAAAATGGGTTGAAAACGGGTCGAATTCTAAGCCAATCCGCTATCAGAGCTACCTCCCAAGCCATTCAGGGTGGGTCTGGAGGAGTAGCGAAGGGCAAGAAAAAGGAAGAAACATCCATGGCAGCGTCGGGTGCAAGAAAACACCGTACCCCCAGATCCCTTCTCTCAGAAAGAACCCCGTAGCACTATTACCCCCACCAGGACCTGGCCTATGCTCCTCAGCCATACACAGTCATGAATGCGCAACCTTACGTCCGGCCACAACAACAAGCCAACCGAAACCAAGCTCCATTTCCTAGAAACCAGCCTCCTTACCAAAACCACTACAATCCCCGACCTCCACAAAACAACTTCCGTACCCGGAAGCCGCCAAGGAAAATAAACTTCACACCAATTGGTGAGTCCTATTCTAGCTTATTCCCAAAATTGGTCCAAATGGGTTTGTTGCAACCCGTACCCCCGAGTAGGCAAAACCCTGAATCGCCCTCTTACCAACATGGCACTCGTTGCGCTTATCACTCAGGGGATGAAGGGCATGATACAGAAAATTTCTGGACTTTGAAGAGGGCTGTGGAAGACTTGATAGAACAAAGGAAGATAGTGCTAAGGGATGAAGATATTCCCAACGTGACTAGCAACCCACTGCCGGCCCACAACAACGGGCCGGTAATCGGAATGATTTGTGACAAGGAATTTGACCCAGCATTAAAGGCCATCATTGCCATCGCTGATGTAGAAAAGAAACCAAAAGTTGTCCCGAAGCAGGACAAGGGAGTGAAAAAGAACCAAATTACCCTTCCGAAGTCAGAGAAGAAAGTTGAAGTTGAAATTGGGGCAACGCCCCCCAAAGATGCTGTTTTGTATGTCCCTCGAGGCCGCAAAGAAAAGCAAATGGCATTGAGTCCTCCTAGGAGATTTGAGCTGAATAAGACAACCCAAATATATGTGCCCAAGGGAGCTTATATGGTGCGGGGGCCAATTAATACACCAAGGCTGAATGAGCCCGTGGTTATTTGACGCGCGCCACAGAAGCCCATGACAGATCCGGCCACTGTGCCCAGGAATTACAACAAATCGGTGGTGACCTATAAGGGCAAAGAAATCTCAGGAGAAGTTCAAGAAAATAACCCGGCTGAAAAGTATTTCAATTTGGAAGAGGTGAACAATGCCACTAGAAAGCGCTTCCCACCTAAAAAGCCCGTGAGTGCCGAAGAAGCAGAAGCCTTCTTTCAAAAGACGAAAATGGCAGACTATGAGGTAATCGACCAGCTTTGAAAATCTCCCGAACAAGTCTCCCTGTTATCTCTGTTGATGAACTCCACCGAACATCAAAAGTCAATCAGATCTCCTTCAGCAAAAATGACTTGCCCTCAGAAGGGGCCGCACATAACAAAGCCCTGCACCTGACAGTCAAATGTGAAGGGTACTACGTGAAAGGGTTATGTTTGACGGAGGCTCTGGGGTAGACATTTGCCCACTCTCAACTCTGCAGCGTATGGAAATTGGTACCAGGAGAATCCGACCCAACAATGTCTGTGTACGTGCTTTCGATGGTATCAAAAGGGACACAATTGGAGAGATTGATCTGATTCTAACCATCTGCCCAATAGACTTTGAAGTAACCTTCCAGGTTCTGGACATGGACACATCTTACAACTTTCTCTTGGGGAGGCCGTGGATTCATGCAGCAGGGGTTGTACCTTCTACTCTCCACCAAATGGTGAAGTTCGAGCATGAGGATCAAGAAATTGTGGTCCATGGGGAAGATGAGCAATCAATTTATCGAGACGCGTCAGTCCCGTGTCTTGAAGCAAGAGAGCGGAGTGAGCACACAGTCTATCAGGCTTTTGAGATTGTGGTCGCGGACCAGTGCGAAGAAGTAAACCCTTGCCCCCAACCCTTCCTTTCTAATGCATCAATCATGGTGGCCAAAGAGATGATTAGGCATGGCTATAAACCTGGGAAGGGGCTTGGGAAATCATTGCAAGGAATAGCTGAGCCTATCACCCTGACCGCCAGTGAAAAGTTCTTTGGGGTAGGCTTCCGACCCACTCCAGCTGATGTATAATGGGCAGATGATAGAAAGAATGATGGTTGGGTCTTGCCTCAGCCGTGCCACATCTGTACAAAACATTTGTCAAGCCGAAATACCATGAGGAAGAAGACGATGAGGCCTTTACGACCGAAGAAATTGAAGAGATTCGTGGGGCAATGAGGAAGATATTGTATGAAACCCACATGATCCAACCGGGGGAAGGCTCAAGCACCGCTGAGGTGCTATACATGGGACCCGAGGCAAAACTGCAAAATTGGAAGGCTACGCCATTCCCAATCAGGCGGGAGTCCCAGTAGACTTGTCCTGCCACCTTTTTTGCATATCGAGTTATTCCAGGGTGTAACTCGGATGTTTTCTTTAGTTTCATGTCTTTTAATTTCCAATGTAAACCCTGTTATCTTCCAAATTCAATGAAATGAAATCAATATTTCATTGTCCATCTTTCTGTATTCCTTCTAATTTTGTTATTTTTATTTCTTCTTTCAGTTCTAATAATGCCGCTTTAAATAACATGACATGCTTGCGGACTTCATGCCCAGATCCAAACACGCTGTCTAACTGTGAAATAATGAACCAAGAACCGGAATACGATGAAGAAGAGGCTTTTAGGGAAATAAATCGAGAATTGGAACAATTTGAGAATAAACCTAAGCCGAACTTAAATGATACTGAACCGGTCAATTTGGGTAGTGCTGAGAAGTCAGGGAAACCAAGATAAGCATTCACACAGATGAGAAAACTCGGGACGCATTGATCCAGCTCCTGTTTGAATTCAAAGATGTGTTTGCTTGGTCATATGATGACATGCCAGGGCTAAGTGTTGATTTGGTGGTTCATAAGTTGCCGACTTATCCCGATTATCCCCCTGTCCAGCAAAAGCAGAGAAAGTTTAAAACTGATATCAGTGACAAGATCAAAGAAGAAGTCAC
Source organism: Nicotiana attenuata (assembly GCF_001879085.1). NCBI lineage: Eukaryota > Viridiplantae > Streptophyta > Magnoliopsida > Solanales > Solanaceae > Nicotiana > Nicotiana attenuata. The sequence continues at coordinate 92,229,705 of NC_031989.1, read as the reverse complement.
GAAACAGTTGAAAGCAGGGGTGATCCGAGTAGTTTGGTATACCACGTGGCTATCCAATGTAGTCCCAGTGCCAAAGAAAGACGGAAAGACCCGAGTGTGTGTGGATTACAGAGATTTAAACAAAGCAAGTCCCAAAGATAACTTCCCTTTGCCGAACATCCACATCCTTATGATAACTGCGCCAAACATGAGATACAATCCTTCGAGGATTGTTATGCAGGATATCACCAGGTGTTGATGGATGAAGAAGATGCAGAAAAGACAGCTTTTACCACACCTTGGGGTACATACTGTTACAGAGTCATGCCGTTTGGTCTGAAGAATGCTGGGTTTCTCCCCGTCCAAGGCTTCCCGCAACCTGGCTTCACGACGGAGCAGCTTGGACTTGAGCTTGGTAAAGGCCTATGAAAAAGAAGCCCGGTAAGAAAATGAAAGTGCAAAACTGAAAAACCAACAAAGTGAACCAAAACTCACCATAGAACAGAGCCGCTGAGCCTCCTCAAAACGTTGAGCGTACATCTACTGGCCTCGCCTTATCGGCCCCAGCTGGACCGCTCCCTAGTG
>NC_031989.1:92148861-92229008 GCF_001879085.1 Nicotiana attenuata | reverse complement strand
ATCCCAGCATAACCCGTGATAAGATCAAAGAGTATTTGTCCTATCCACCGGTCTTGGTCCCACCTGAACCAGGGAGGCCTTTGTTCTTGTACCTGACAGTCTTGGAAAACTCTTTTGGCTATGTCCTCGGGCAACATGATGTAACCGGAAAGAAAGAGCAAGCAATCTACTATCTGAGCAAGAAGTTTACCAGCTATGAAGCTAAGTATACTCTGTTGGAAAGAACCTGTTGTGCCTTAACTTGGGTCGCTCAGAAGCTGAGACATTATCTGCAAGCCTACACCACTTACCTTATAACCAGGTTGGATCCTTTGAAATATATATTCCAGAAACCGATGCCCACGGGAAGATTAGCAAAGTGGCAGATCCTGCTCACGGAATTTGACATAGTCTACATCACTCGCACGGCAATGAAAGCCCAGGCGTTGGCAGATCATTTGGCTAAAAACCCGGTTGATGATGAATACCAACCTTTGAACACTTACTTCCCAGATGAAGAGGTAAACTCAGTCGAGGCAATATCCGAGGATACTACCGCTTGGAAGATGTTCTTTGATGGAGCGGCAAATGCAAAAGGTGTGGGAATTGGGGCAGTCTTGATCTCACCTACTGGTCAGCATTACCCAGCCACAGCCCGGCTTCAGTTTTTCTGCACAAACAACACCGCCGAGTATGAAGCCTGCATCATGGGTATGAACATGGCAATCGACTAGGACGTCGAAGAGTTGCTGATCATGGGGAACTCAGATCTGATTATTCCGCAAGCTCAGGGAGAATGGGAAACCCGAGATGTCAAACTCATCCCTTACAGAAAGCATGTGGAGGACCTTAGCAAGCGATTCAAGTCAATAGAGTTCAGGTACATCCCTCGTTGTCACAACGAACTGGCCGATGCACTTGCTACTTTGGCCCCGATACTGCCGTACCCAGGCAATGCTCACATAGATCCTTTGGAAATCCAAATCCGGGAAAAGCATGGTTACTGTAATACAGTCGAAGCAGAACCAAATACCCAACCATGGTACCATGACATCAAAAGATTTCTGAAAACGCAAGAATACCCCGAGCAAGCCAGTGGGGACCAAAAGAGAACCATTAGACAGCACGCGAGTGGTTTCTTTTTGAGTGGTGATGTCTTGTACAAAAGAACTACGGACCTCAACTTGTTAAGATGTGTTGACGCCGAAGAGGCCGGAAGAGTCATGCATGAAGTGCACGCAGGAGTATGCGGACCCCACATGAACGGGTTTGTTTTAGCAAAGAAAATCCTTCGAGCAGGCTATTACTGGATAACCATGGAAAAAGACTATTTCAGCTTTGTCCGGAAGTGCCATCAGTGTCAGGTACACGGTGATTTGATTCATGCACCGCCCACAGAATTACATCCCATGTCAGCGCCTTGGCCATTTGTTGCTTGGGGCATGGACGTCATTGGGCCGATCGAGCCGAAAGCCTCAAATGGGCACAGATTCATACTGGTTGCCATTGATTACTTCACAAAATGGGTTGAAGCCATCACTTTCAAATCTGTCACCAAGAAAGCTGTGGTAGATTTTGTGCACTCCAATCTTATCTGTCGATTTGGTATTCCTGCAACTATCATCACAAATATGCTGCAAACCCGAATAGTCGTTTGATGGAGGAAATATGCGAACAATTCAAAATAACGCATAGGAACTCTACTCCTTATCGCCCTAAAGCCAATGGTGTCGTCGAAGCAGCAAACAAGAACATCAAGAAGATTTTGAGAAAGATGATTCAGAGCTCCAGGCAGTGGCATGAAAAGTTTCCTTTTGCATTACTGGGATATCGTACTACAGTGCGCACATCGGTTGGAGCAACCTCGTACCTCTTGGTCTATGGCACTGAAGCCGTAATACCCGCGGAAGTTGAAATTCCCTCTCTCCGGATCATTGTAGAAGCTGAAATTGAGGATAGTGAGTGGGTCAAGACCCGTCTAGAGCAGTTGACCTTGATTGATGAAAAGTGAATGGCCGCAGTCTGCCACGGGTAGTTGTACCAACAAAGAATGGCCCGTGCCTACAACAAGAAAGTGCGGCCCAGGAATTTCGAAGTGGGGCAACTCGTGCTAAGACACATTCTTCCCCATAACCAGGAGGCGAAAGGAAAGTTCGCTCCTAATTGGAAAGGCCCGTATATCATCAGAAAGATATTGCCAAGAGGAGCATTATACCTGGGAGATGTCGAAGGAAGTAATCCCGAAGCAGCTGTGAATGCGGATGTAGTAAAAAGGTACTATGTTTAAGCTTTCTACAGCGACAACATTGTCTGATTGGGATGACAAAGGCTTTTATTCTCGCTACCCAAACACTATCAACCTTTTGCAAACCCTTTGAGCCGGTTACCCTTCTTTGACTACCCTCTTTGGAACCCGAAAGTGTTATTGAAAAAAAATGAAAAAAAAAAGAGAAAGAAAGAAAAAAAAAGAAAAAAAACAAATCGAAAACAAAGTTCCCTGAACTACGTTTAACTTGATTCCGAAAGGATACATAGGAAGCCTCTCTCTGGGGTTCAGTCACAACAAAATAAAAACCCAATTTTCCCCAAAAAAATGAAACTGGGGCAGATGATATAATGGTTCGGCGACGATCCCGCCTGAACGGTTCCAAAGTTGTAACGCGATCCAATTCTCTTTTTACCCGAACCTTGTCCAAGTCCTTCTAATCAATCAGCAAAAGGCGTCGGAATTAGAGAACACAGCTGTTTGGGATCTGATACAATCAAAATGAGAGAAATAAAATGAGAGAGTCTTATCGGTGAAAACCTACGGGCACCATAAGGCGACGGTGAGCAGAGAAATTGAAAATGAGAGAGCCTGGTTAGTGAAAACTCGTAAAGAGCATTACCAGGCAACGGTGAGAAGAGAAATGAGAGAGGTCGATTGGCGAAAACCCGCGAAGGGCGCCGTCGATCGAAAAGAAAACACTCCTCACCACCATTGGAGTCCTGGCAAGGTTTCTTGGTTCGGAAATATGGGTCACAATGAGGTTATGAGAAGTTGGGAAAGTTTGTGCGGGTCGGGCATCCAGTCCAAGAAGCATGTCATGTCTATTGAAGCCTGCATGCACCCTAGATAAGTCCTTCCTCCCTTCCCGAAAGGGACACTTCTCTTTAAATTCGTTTTTCTTGCCTTTTGTTTACTTTTCATTGAATCCCTTTCGGTCTAACTCTATTTCCGAAACTAGTACAAAGAAAAGGTGGCAAGATTTGTTTCACAGGGTTCCGCCTAACAAAAGCCAAGCCTGAAGAAAAGTACCCAGCCTCAGCGGGTGCATCAAGTTGATCCCGGCTGGCCATGATGGCTAATGCTCTGAAATCAAAGTTACGGAAAAGGAAAAAGAAATTCGAAGTCAAAAGCCCTTAGAGGCAGAATAAAGTAAAAAGGCCAAAGCCTCATATGGGCGAGCCGTCATGAGTAATCTTGAAAGTTGAGGTCCTCGGTTTTGAGAGAGAGATCGGTCTTCAGAAAAACCAGCAAGCAGCAGAGGTTCTCACCAAAGAGTTGGGCCAAGATCAAGTGATCGAAACAAGCAAGGCCACAAAACCAACCACCGTTTCAAACTAACGATTGTTTTTTGTTTGAAAAGTTGAAACAGGTGTAATCCAAGCAACCGTGCAAGAAGCAGGTGCAACCAAAAGGGAAAAGAAATGCGCAAATGCTGAAACAGCTTTGCAGCAAGGAACCGACCAAAAGGGAAGTTTCCTCCAAATTCTTTCCTGCATTTTCTACTAAAAAAAATGAATGAAATGAAGAATGATGAAAAAAAAGAGGAAGAAAAATTCAAAATCATGGTAGCATATGGCCCTATTCCCTAGATATCCCCGGCATAACCCGTGGACCTCCCTGCATAACCCAAGGACCTTTTTCTTTTTCCCGCCATAACCCGTGGATCTCCTTGGCATAACCCAAGGACCTTTTTCTTTTCTCCCGGCATAATCCGTGGACCTCCCTGGCATAACCGAAGGACCTTTTCTTTTCTCCCGGCATAACCCGTGGATCTCCCTGGCATAACCCAAGGACCTTTTTCTTTTTATCCCGGCATAACCCGTGGACCTCCCCGGCATAACCCAAGGAACCTTTTTATTTTTATCCCGGCATAACCCGTGGACCCCTATGGCATAACCCAAGGACCTTTTTCTTTTATCCCGGCATAACCCGTGGGCCTCCCTGGCATAACCCGAGGACCTTTTTCTTTTTATCCCGTCATAACCCGTGGACTTCCCCGGCATAACCCGAGGACCTTTTTTTTTCTTTCCGGCATAACCCGGTCAGCTTTCCAGCATAACCTGGCAATCCTCCCACTTTAGGGTTTCACTCCCTATTCCCAAGGATACACAATCCTGATTTTTATTGCTTTCAATAAAGAAATAGCTTAGATTTGTGTTGCAAATAACTCACGAAATTTTCCTAGTGAAAACTGGGGCAGAAAAATTTCGTTCGTATGTTTGTTTTGGTGTCTGAGCAGGTTTTACCTCGAGGCACGGGATCCGAGGTAGCCGAAAGAATGAGTCTCAATCCAAAATAAAGAAAAGAAGAAAAAGAACAAAAAAAGAAGTGAACTCAAAGTTTTGAGGCGGAGAAAGATGCGGACTGCTCAAGATATGATTGAAGTCACAGGCTTCACATGTCCCGCTTGGATTCAAAGCTGAAGAAAGAACCAACACCTATAGCTGACGAGCATCGAGATTCGGATCGAAGTCCACAGCAAGAACCAGCTAAGACTCAAGATCAAGCTTTGAGAGATTTATAGATAGGAATCTTGTAACTCGTAGTTGATAGGCCTAGCTAGCTTAGCTTTTGATTTTCCTTTTTGGTGTAATAAGGAGGTCAGCAAGCAGTAGCAGCAGCAGCAACAGTGAAATCACAGCTCCCTGTAGTCCCAGCTACCAAAACGTCCAATACTACACTGACCTGATTCCTTTATAGCCAAGGATATGTAGGCAACCTTTGAAGCAAGGTTCGGTCAGACGCTTTCAAAAAAATGCTTCTCATGGAGTGTCGAGCAGGCAAAAATCACTCATAGTTGCTCATTTTATCTTTGCCCGAAAATTTTCGTGTTTCCGAGCAAAGAGGGGCAGCTGTGAGCACGTGATTTTTGCCTCGCATGAATTACTCCTACAGAATTCCCAAAAATTAGAATTTTTCTTTTAATTATTTGATTTTTAGGAATTATTGCATGATTTTGTGTTGGTTTGCATTTTTGTATGCATGTTAATTTGTTTAATTCATAAAAAATACAAAAAACTATGTTGCATTTGCATTTAGGGTCCTATTTTTTTTATTTTTAGGCCAATTAGTTAATTAATGTTACAAAAAATGAAAGAAAATAACAAAAATAGTTCATTTTGTATTTTTGACTTTTTAATTTTCGAATTTATTATAGTTTTCTTTTAATTTAGGACTTAATTAATTTTTGAGAAAAACAATTAGTTATTAATTTAGTTTTAGAATTAAATCAGATTTTTATTTTTAACTTGTAGTTAACAAAATTTGAAAATGAAACAAAGAGGAAGAAGTAAAAGTTTTTTAATAAAAAGAAAACAATTTTGGGCCAGCCCAAACCATTAACCCGGCCAAAAACCCACAAAATCCCAGCCCAAATCATTAAAAAAAACCGTCCGAATTACCCCTGAACCGGTCCAGCACACCCATAATCCAAAACGACACCGTTTAAGTCAAGATAGATCTGAGCCGTCGAGGTTAATCGATCTAACGGCTCTGAAGTGAGGGCCATCTGGTATATTACTGTCCAAACAGCCCCCCCTACCCTCTCACTCATCCCTCACAACCCCTCCAATCCCTGATGTAACACCACCGCCTGCCGCCCGCCGAAAATCGCCTACGGCGGCGGCCGGCGACCAAATACGCCTAAATTTACACCAAACGCTCCTCTCCACCACCCCATCCCGGATCTCCGTTCACTTTCCCTCAAACCTACCTAGAATCCCTCGAATATCCGTTCAAAGCTCTAAACCATAGCGCCACCACAGTTTCTCCGGTGGCGGCGCCACCTCCAAATGCACCCAAAATAACACCCTTTGACCTCCTTCATCCGCCTTCCCCAATCTCTAATTATTTTCCTTCGAGTACCCCTGGAACTCCTCGAATATCGAATCAGAGAACTGAGCCCTAATTCCACAAACTCAAATTCAACGGGCCTGTTGAGGATTTTAGACCGTACTAGACCTTATTCGTGTGTTTTCACATAAAAACACAAGATTAAGGCCTAGTCTGGTCAAAAAATTGGAGAATCCTTCAAAGTTTTTCAAGTGTGTCCATGGCCACTCTAGGTATATCTCGGGGTTCTTTTGCCAGTTTTGCTTTCATTTTTTCTTGGTGTCATTTGCTTCTTCCTCTTTTGCTTTCCCAGTTCTTGTTTTTCAGGGACGTTTTTACATGCATGTTAGTTTTAGGAAGCCTTTTCTTCTTTAATTAGTATAAATAGCCTGTTTATTAGTTTAGTTTCAATTTCATTAATGTTAGTTCATTAATTAGATTTTTGAAAATTGCTCGAATTGCTTCTGTTTTCTTCTTGTTTGCATTTTTATTCAGATAATTTGATTTGATTGGGCTTGGGCTTGAGGTTCATGCCTTTAAGTTTAGGTTTGGGCTGGGTTTCTAATGGACTCGATCCAGGGTCAATTTGACCCATAACCCATTTGAGTCCAAGGGTAATTTCAGGGTAACTAAAGGGTAAATTGGGGAATAAAGGTTAGGAAATCTTTTGTAACAGAACTAGGAAGCTTCCTAGAAGCTGGGGAGGGGGACTGTTTAATAAATTGAAGAATTGAACTAGGGGTAGTTGAGCAAAAAAGGAAAATTGGTTGGGATTGCTAAACTAAAAAATAAAATTGGAAAAGGGGCAAAATGCAAAGACTGAAGTCTGTTGTTGCCCTATTCCCTTGCCTATAAAGGGACATTTTTCTTGCCTTTCAAGGCAAGAGGGAAAGAGATAAAAATTTGAAGAATCACAGGCGGCTAAAATTGGAGAAAAATACTGCTCCACTGAATTTTATGCTTTGGATTTTGAACTTTTTTTTTTCATTTCTAAAACACCTTCTGATTCATCTGGGGTTTACAATGGATTGATTTGGGGTTTGTAAAATCTTGGCTTAAAGGGTTGTGGGGGTACTGTTTGATTGAAAGTGGGTGTTAGTTTGCTGTGCTCTTTGGGTTTGAAGTTGATTTTGCTGATTACTTCCTGTTGCTGGGCTTTGCTGTATTGCTGTTTGGTTATTGACCTCACATTGCCTTGTTTCTTATCATTTTCCAAGTATTTCATGAACTATGGATGACAAATGGCTGTACTCATGCATTATGCAGTGGAAATTTAAGTGAATATAAAATTGCCTTGAGCTTTGATGCTTTATTTCCTTCCTGTTCTCAGTAATACACTTGTAGTAACTTAGAGTTATGCATGCTTTTTTTAGCTTTCATATGCCTTCATGTATGATATAATTAAGGACTTGTGCTCTTTGATTAAGGACTGTTTAGATATAAGTTCAAGGGCTCAATAGTCGAGCATGAATACTGTACTTATGTAAATTATTAACCATTTACTTGTCCTTGAATGCTGATTTGCGGCTTTGAATAAGTGCAATATTATATTGAGATGTACTGATGTTGAATGGCCTGGGTGTTCTATTAAATTGACTAAGTTTGCTGAAAATTATCAAGTGTGGATGAAAGGCTAGAAATTAGTAGTATGTGTATATGCTGAGATTACAATGTTTTCTTTCATTAAACTGTTTAGCCTGATTCAATATTGTTCAGTGTTTGATTTTGATTAACAAAGTAGCTTGGTTATTTGGCAAAGCTGGAGCCAATGGGCTCGTCTCATGAGCCCAGTGATTTGAGGCTGATATCCCTTAGTTTTCATGTTCTGGTTCATGTTCTTAGAGAATCTGAGTAATTCAATCATGCTAAGATTTTGACAACATCCCTGTTTAAAGATGTTAATTCGATTTTCAGGTGTTTTGAGCTTTAATTAATTATGTTAAGTAATTTTGTACAGCCTATTGTCTAGTGATTTGGGCTGTAACATTGTCCCAATTGTGCCAAGTCGCCTTTGGATAGATACAGCCCAGTTTTGGGCTTCATGTTGGAGCCCATTTGTGGTCTTTGGCTTATTCACGCTGGAGCTCGTTTGAGTTTGAAATTTTTATTATGATTAGAAATTCTTCATGTAGTTTAATTTAGTTAAATCCCTTTAAAAAATGGAATTAAGGTGAGCCATATTTAATAGCACAAATAGGTTATGGCCCTCTAGAATTGGTTTAAATTCCCTTTTAAAATAGAATTGGGGGGTGCCGTGCCAAACAAAAATCTCAATCGCATGGCCCTCGTTTAATTAATCTTGTTTGTCCTTAGAAATCGAGGCGTGCCATTTAGCGAATTTTCATGGCTCTCGCAAAGTTGCTAATACGTAGTTGCTTTAGGCGCGTTGTTTTAATAATTTACCTTCCTAAACTCGGGTGCGCATCTATGTGACCCAAATTCAAATCTCAACAATGTTAGATAAAATGTGTCGAGGATTGCGGGTGCATTTATGTGACGCGATTCAAGACATGTTATGAATAACGTTGCAATTTTCCTTAAAAAATAATGAAATAAGGCGGTTAAGGTTTAAAATTGCACCATAGGCTAGAACATGTATTAAAATCAGATAATGGGCCAATTATAATAGTTTAAGCGACCGTGCTAGAACCACGGAATCCGGGGGTGCCTAACACCTTCCCTCGGGTTAACAGAATTCCTTTTTCAAAATTTCTGGTTCGCAGACTTCAAAAGGAAAGTCAAAATTTCCTCGATTTGGGATTTAAAATAAACCGGTGACTTGGGACACCAAATAAACTATCCCAAGTGGCGACTCTGATAAATAAACAATCCCATTTCGAATAATGTCACTTAAATTGGAAAAACTCCCTTATATACTATCCTTCGGGGTGGTGTGTAAAAAAGGAGGTGTGACAACCCCATGTACTGTAACTGTTGAACCTAACTTCGGCGAAGTAGTGAAGAGGCTAAGACAAGACACCCACAAACAAACTTGTGCAGTATGACAATATATATACCAATAACAACAATAAAAGAAACAAGACAAGTAATTTTGGGAAGGGGACATGCTGAGGGGATCACAAGATAAAGGATCACAACAGAATTAAGGACTTTGATCAACTGATATAATTAGAACAGATAAGGACAAGTAACCACAGCAAAAGAAATTACACGGCATCACCCTTCGTGCTTTTACTCTCAGCCTCACCATATGAATCAATAGAAACGGCACGACATCACCCTTCGTGCATTGACTCTCTCATAACATGGCACGACATCACCCTTCGTGCATTAACACTCATAATATGGCACAACATCACCCTTCGTGCATTAACACTCACAAAACATGGCACGACATCACCCTTTGTGCATTAACACTCTCCCTCACCAGAACAAGGAACAATAACAACAGGGAGATAGAAATATCAAGAACAAGTCTTATTTCAACATTTGGTTTCACAATGCCAACCTCAATTTTGAATCAACACTCAATCAATACCAAAATCAATAAATATGATAAGAACGATCAACATAACGATAAACTAGTCTAAGCATGAGTAATATGATCACGCAAAGCTACAATTTCATGAATAAGACTCACTCGCATGCTATAACTCGACAACAACGCATAGGTACTCGTCACCTCACCTATACGTTGTACCCAACATTTAAACACATAGCACATAGGCAAATAAGACCCAGTCCCTCAAGCCAAGGTTAACCATGATACTTACCTCGCTCCAACGGCCAAACTCAAGGCTCAACCATAGCTTATCCCTTCAAACAAGCCTCCAGACCAATAAAATCTAGCAAATTACCAATCAAACGATTCAATTTAAGCCTTAGGAACTACCCACGATTGCAAAGAATTCAATTTAGGCCATTTTTGAAAAAGTCAACACCCGGGTCCGCTTGGTCCAAACCCGAAATACGAACCAAAACCCGATCACCCATTCACTCCCGAGCCCGGTTATATAATTGGTTTTGGAATCCGACCTCAATTTGAGGTCTAAATCCCCAATTTTTGAAATCCCTAGTTTCTACCCAAAAATCCCCAATTCCACCGTGAAAACCTTAGATTCTAGGTTGAAATCTTGCAAAATATAGTGAAAGATTGGAAGAAACTAGTTTAGAATCACTTACCTATGATTTGAGGAAGAAAAGTTCTTTGAAAAATCGCCTCTCGTGTTTTAGGTTTTTAACATTCGAAGAATGGGAGAAAAATCCCGTCTAAGTCACTTTTACACAGCTGCAGATGCGACAAATGCGACCTGGGCTTCGCAAATGCGAACCTGTCGCATTTCTGCTGCCTTGGCAAATGCGAACATTTTATTCGCAAATGCGATGCTGGAGGATCGCAAATGCGGCCTCCTTCTTCGCAAATGCGAAGATCCGATCCCTTCCCTCAGACCAACTTCGCAAATGCGGGGTCTTCTTCGCAAATACGAGATTTGCAGGTTTGATGCACGCCAGTTATGATTTCTAAGTTCATTTCACTCCATAGCCTATCTAAAACGCACCCGAGCGGGCTCCAAACTAAACATGCACACAAGTCTTAAAACATCATACGAACTTGCTCGTGCGATCAAATCGCCAAAATAACACCTAGAACTACGATTTTAGCACCGAATCGAATGTCGAGAAAACTTTGAAACTTCTAATTTCTCAACCGCACGTCCGAATCACGTCGAACCAATTCCGTTCCTCATCAAATTTCACAGACAAGTCATAAAATCATATTGGACCTATACCGAGCACCGGAACCAGAATACGGACCCGGTATCAACAAGGCCAAACATCAATCAATTCTTAAAAACTATTAGATTTTCAAACTTTTAATTTTCAATAAAAATTCATAACTCAAGCTAGGGACCTCAGAATTCGATTCCGGACATACGCCGAAAAGGTCCCATATTTCAATACGGACCCATCGGGACTGTCAAAACACGAATTCGGGTCCTTTTACTCGAAACGATGACCGGAGTCAACTAAAATTAACTTTTAAGGCAAAAATTCTTGTTTTTATTAGCTTTTAGCATATAACCTTCCAGGTCAATATCCGGACTGCGCATGCAAATCGAGGAAGGCTAGAATGAGGTTCTAAAGGCATCGAAACACAGAGTTTGGTTCAAAATGATAAGATGACCTATCGGGTCATCACAGTGTTCTTGTTTGATGTTTTACAAAAAAGTACCAAAAATTAATGAAATCGAAGAGAAACGAAGCACTTGTATAGCATCAAAAAAAGTAAGAATATAGTTACTTTTTATAGAAGTCTTTAAGGACAATGTTTTATAAAATGAATAACAACCACTTGTGTTATGTAAAACATATAGATTTACATTTAAATTATTTAACTTATGTCAGTTACAAATCTGCCAAACACCACTTTTCCCGCCTTATATATATCCTGTATTACTATCACATACTCATCAAATTTTACGTTTAGCCAAAAATACAAGAATGTAGAGATATTTGTTGTGAAAAAATCCATATTTACACAAACAAACAATTGCCTCAAGGTACTGTAACAAGGCAAAGAGAAAAAAGAAAAGAGAAGAGAGAACAAGACTCGAGAAACGTCGCAGCTACCACGATCGTAAGCACTCTAACATTTGCAAAACCATCTAAAGATCGGTCGTGCACGAGCCAGGATGCATCAGATTCTATTTAAATAGGTTGAGTTTTGCTCATCTATTCATATCTTACGAGACTATAACAACACAATTTGTCGATCGAACCAGAATGAACTGTCGCCTTAAAAGAGGTAATAGAAGAAATTGCACTGTCGAAAAGACTACTTACTTATTTGCACGTTTCACATTTCCTGCTTTTTTGTCCTCAAATGGAGACAATTGAAGTTCTTACGAGGGGAAATCGTTGTTTTTTCTTTCTCAAATAGAGTTTTAGATGTCTTTTTTTTTTTCGGTGTTAAAGTTTGTCAATTTCTTGAGCACCAACCTAGTGTAATCTCTCAAATGGTGTCTGGGAAGGGTACGTAGAGTGTATGCTAACCTTGCCCCTACCTTCAAGAAGGCAGAGAGGCTCTTTTCGGTAGACCCTCAGCCCAAATCAATTTCTTGAGATTGAAAATATATGTATATTTTTATTTGGTACATTTATTGTGCAGAAGCCAAAAATGCAATTATGTTCTCTCTGGTTTCTAAACCTGGCGAAGTTCATCCCATCCATTCTGAATTCATGTTCATTCAGAGAAATTCTCAATCAACTTCAATTTCTAAAACTAAGTTAGCGTTTGGACATAGATTTGGTTAAAACTTAAAAAAAAATATTTTTGAAGATGAGATGAAAAATATTTTTTGGAAGTTAAAAAATTCAACTTCAAAAACTGCCCAAAAACTGATCACTTTTTATAATCAAACAATGTTTTTAAAACATTTTTGAAAAAAAAAAAAAGTTATGGCCATACAGGAGCTAAAAAATTGTGGTATCTCAACAAATATCTGAACATTTGTTCTAACCCGCTTCTTTTGGGCCTCACGATTTGTTCGTTTAGGCTTTAATCCAAAATGCACCTCAAGAGTTCAATTCTGGACTTTTGTTCCAATATTTTTTGATTTTTATAGTGAATGACTGTTATACACTTATAACAATATTTGATGTTATAATATTTTTTGGATATTATAGATAAAAATTATCCAATTTTTTTTCATGTTACGTATAAAAGTTAAGAAAATTATTCAAATTTAAAATCTCACTAGTTAAATATTGAAGAAAGCTAATACATTATTAATAAATTCATAAATAAAAGTATAAGATTTAAACTCTAAGGCAGATATTTTAAAGCTACCTAAAAATAAATTTTTTCAAGGTTGATGGAAGAATTTTATAATTGTAGCTTGTCACGTAGATTTCATTCTCTTACTAGCGACACTTGAATGGGCGAAAATTCATGCCCAAATTTTCAGCAAAAAGGTATCTAATAGTTTTTCCTTGAAGACAATCTAAGAGTTTAACAATTAAATTTTCTATTTTAATATTTTTTGGAATTTGTCCAATGAAAAAGATATCATGTGCAAATCTTCAATTTTTTTTTTTTTTTTATCTTATCCAAGATAGACACTTTATTTAATGGAAAAGATTGTGTGCATATTTTTAGAATTATTATTAGTAATCGTAAAGATTCTATTTGGCTGTTATAGAGGGATAGAGAGTTCTGATATAAATATGACCATTGTTGTTATAAGTAAAAAGTTATTATCGAGAGGTAAAATATAACTTAAAAAATCGGTAAAATATAACTTAAAAAATCGGTAAAATATAACTTAAAATATAACTAAAGCACAAATACAGATGTGAACAATTTAAACAAAATGACTGAAGTAACACATCCAAGGCAGGTTGTATCCTCTTGAAGTACTATCTGGACTCATGTTAACCTCAAGTTGGTGACTTAAGTATTCTAGGAAATTTGTGATACTACACATTTAAGCAGATAGTTGGTAATCATATACATTTTGTATTGGTTATTTGTCATTTTCAGTGTACAAGAATGGCCGAGAAGGAAGTTACATTAACAGAGAATGTTAAAAGCCCAGTATCCGAATTCTTTAGAGATCTAAGGTACTTGTTAAAGTTTTTGCCTTTTATTTTTTATTTTCTTGGTCATTAAGTTATCAATCTGAAATCTGCAAGAACTTTAAGATTGTCATTTCTTTTCTTGAATGAGCCTGAGAAAAATATTTTCTGGAAAATTTTAAGTTATATACACCATAGCATATGTTACATCATCAGGTCACCTTTACCTTCTTGAACAGAGTTGGTCTGCTTATAAGAAAATTCCGTTAGATTCGGCCAAGAGTAACCATGAAAAAACTTCTTCTTTACGTAGAAATATAGAGAATAAGCACCTTAAACTAAATTCAAAACTTGTCTCAGTATGGCAGGAAGCTCTTAATTTATTTTATACATTACTTTCTTTTCAAGGTTCGGTGACCCTCTTTAGATCATTCTGTAATATTCCAGTGGTTACCGCAAATAATGACGTCATAGCTCCTGAAAAGTAATAACAATCAAAGCCGTAGGTGAGTATTCAAATAAAGGGGAGAACCTTGCTATCAACAAAGGCCCTCGGAAGAGCCTGAAGTAGAGAAACCTACAAATAAATAAAAAATACTGCTGTAGTAGGTTGTAGATTGCCGTATTTTCAAGATTACAAATCTCATATTTTAAGGAGATTTACCTGTAAATATCATTTGGGCGAACTAATAGTGTAAAAAGATTTCTTGCCCTCATGGTGTATATAAACTTAAACTCTTTTTGGAAATGAATTTACATTTACAAGAAAAGTAGTCTAATAAGAATTGACTGCATTTGTAAGAGCCCTGTGCTTTTCCAAAATTAATTGAATATCTGTATGCAAAGCCACTTCTGATATACATGGAGAGTAAGTTGTAATGGAGTAGGAGATGAAAGTTTCTTGAGTGTCAAAGTAAACGAGATTTTCCCTTCTAAGTTTCTTTTAATTATTATTTTTTTTTTTTTTTTTGTGAGCAGATCAATATTTAAATTGGATGAGCTTGGCCAAGAAATAGCAAGAATAGCCCTACCTGCAGCACTAGCTTTGACAGCAGATCCTGTTGCATCTCTGGTTGATACAGCATTCATTGGCCATATAGGTATCAACTTCACAATTTTAATTTCAATGTATTCCATTCATGACGTAACCGGTAAAGTTGCTACTAAGTGACCAGGAGGCCACGGGTTTGAGCCGTAGAAACAGCCTCTTGCAGAAATGCAGGGTAAGGCTGCGTACAATAGACCCTTGTGGCCCAGCCCTTCCTGGGACCCCACGTATAGCGGGAGCTTAGTGCACCGGGCTGCCCTTTTTTAGTGTAGAGAAATTTTATATTATGCGATCTGTCTTATTTTCAGGTTTACTAATTGCACCTTTTATGGACATCTAACTGTCGTTATCATTTCGATGATTTGATAGTATAAAAATTCTTTTTCGCTGTCAGTGTCAAGAAGTAATTAAACTCAGCACAAAAAGTGGTGATCATAGGTCATAGTTATCAACTAGGTTGACCATTAAGCAAAACAGGTTTTGAATCAACATAAACTCTACATTTATCGATACAGGTCCAATTGAGCAGGCTGCTGTGGGAGTTTCAATTGCTGTATTCAATCAAGCATCAAAGATTGCAATATTCCCCTTGGTCAGTGTAACAACTTCTTTCGTCGCTGAGGAAGATACCATCACGAAAGCAAGCCTAGACCTGCAAGATGATAAAAGCAAGGAGCAGAATGAAGGAGATGCTGAAGCATTGGATACCGATTCACCATCAAACAGTGAAAGCAAAAGCCTGATACCTAAAAATGGTATGTCGAAAAATGAAAATCCAGGCTCAGGTTCTCGTTATTCCTTGTGCTTTTGATAATAACACTATCTTTTCTTTTACCTGCAGATTCTACAGGGAGTGTATGCAAGTCCGAAAAGATGGCTTCTAGCTTTGAGGTTGTGAAGCCTAAGCCCGAAAAGAGGCACATTCCATCCGCCTCGGCTGCATTAATTATTGGCGCTGTCCTTGGCATCATCCAAGCAGCATTTCTAATTGCTGGAGCAAAGCCTTTATTAAAGTTCATGGGAATCAAACCTGTAAGTTGATCTCTGCATAAACAGGAGAGGGAGAGAAATATCTCTTCTTCTTTTTTCCAATGGAATACAGATTCTTGTATCCTGCTCCCAACTGTTGGTGCCATTTTCTTTTGCCTTTTTTTTTTGTTGATAATCGTGCTTATTGCTACTGCTCCTTTTCATTTTGTCCTTGAGCCGGGGTCTTGAGAAATAGCCTCTCTACCTCCATGAGGTAGGGATAAGGTCTGCGTACACACTACCCTCCCCAGACCCCACTTGTGGGATTATACTGATATGTTGTTGTTGTTATTGTTGTTGTAATCGTGGTGTCCGAGGCAGCTTGCCCGCACCTCGACTAATTTCACTAGATATCTACTATTTCCCACTAGTACAGGTACTAGGTAACTCTGTCCAACTTGGACGGATGAGAAGAAATTACCTGGTGTTTTTGTCTCCGCTGGAATTTGAACCTCATGGTTCTCAATCCACTTCATTGACCACTAGACTATTTTCTTTCGCTTTTCCTTTTTGCGGCAATTGGTGAAGGGGGTTGAGAGGCCTCTCATAGTTTTAATTTCTGGTTATATGTGATAATTTTACAGGGCTCGGCTATGTCAAAACCAGCAGAAGATTACCTAAGATTGAGATCACTTGGTGCACCAGCAGTTCTACTCTCATTAGCAATGCAAGGAGTATTTCGAGGATTTAAAGACACAAAAACTCCATTATTTGCAACTGGTAAGCAATTAAGAATATGTGACAGAATCAAGCTTACTAGGAAGAGGTTAATTAAATTTGACTTAGTTCTTAGTTTTCTGTGTGTTTTTTGACATCATACAGTGGCTGGAGATTTGGCAAATATTATTTTGGACCCGATATTCATGTTTGTTTTCCATCTTGGTGTCCGAGGTGCTGCAATTGCTCATGTAATTTCTCAGTGAGTAGATTCTAATCTCTACTGAAAGATAAAATTGTGAGGCAACAGTTCCACTGATCGATGTTTTCCGAAATACTAAGACATATGTTCTAATTTGAATTGGTATAGGTACCTAATTTCAGTTATACTGTTTTGGAGACTAATGGAAAAGGTTGATCTTGTACCTCCTAGTCTCAAATATCTTCAATTTGCTCGTTTTCTTAAAAATGGTGAGGATTTTCTCTGATGCTGTATATATATTGCTAAGCAATATTTGTCAATATAAAATAAGCAATGTTTTTCTTTCTTTCCACTTATATTGTTCACTGATTCTTACTACCAAGTGTTTTAGTAAATCCAAACTCCTGAAAACATAAGATAAAACACTGGAATTTCCATAAGATCTGATCCTAGTCCTAGTGGCAGAGGCAGAATTTTCGCTGGAGGGATTCAAACAAATTAAAAGAGACTATGGCCTAGTGGGAATTATACCAGTGACCTAACAAAGGTTTTGAACCCCCTTGACCACTGAGCCATGCATTTGGGCTATGTCAAGGGAATTCAAAATATAATATACAGAGGTACAAACTGGATTTTGTTCCGCCCCCTAAATCCGCCGCTGCCTAGTCCAAGAGGATCTCCCTAAGAGAATGCAAAAGATCTCATCTATTACATTTTCAGCGCAAAATCATCGAAGGAACATGATTTTTACATTTGATACTATGGTCAGAGTATGCGTTTAAGTTGGTACTCTGATGACTATATTTAGATAATCTGTGATATCAAACCTTCTGAACTTTCGCCGTCCATTTGTTCGCTGACATGTTGAACCACTTCCTAATTTCAGGCTTCCTATTGTTAGTGAGGGTCATAGCAGTGACATTCTGTGTAACATTAGCTGCATCGTTGGCTGCAAGATTAGGACCCACACAAATGGCTGCATTTCAGGTCTGCTTGCAGGTTTGGCTAGCTACATCTCTTCTAGCTGATGGCTTAGCTGTTGCTGGCCAGGTGAGATATGATTTCTCATATCAACATCTTTTCGCCTGTCTCAGATAAACTAAACTAACACAGGCATATATAATACAGAGGCGGACCAGGATTTGAAGCTTATGGGTTGAGAACTCTAGTCTGTTTAAGTTATAGGGTTCTAAGTTAATAATTTGTACATATTCAATGAATTTCGTAAGATAAATACAGGGTTTGGACCTAAGCTATTGGGTCCAACCGAACCCATATTCCGCATTCTAGCTCCGTCCATATAGGCTTGTAACTACTAAAACAGAAGAAAGGGAGTATTTGCTCCCAAAATCCACAATGCTTGGCTCCTTGAGTGGCATTTTAGGAAGTTAGCTAGCAGCACAACTTAGAACCCAACGAACAATTTTATTTGAAGGATAAGTCTATAGACTAATAATTTACTCAAAGTTGAGGATCTCTACATATGTCCATCATATTGTTTTAAATATCTCAAACGAAACACATTTGTACTTTCATATTCACCACCACGCGAAAGCATATGTGAACAAACTTCAAATTTTCAATGTTCCTTCCCCCTTTCAGGCAATACTAGCAAGTGCATTTGCTCAAGAAGACTTCAGTAGGTGTACTGCAACAGCATCAAGGGTGTTACAGGTACTAATGTTGTTCAATAACAGAGAATTCACATATATTTCCAGTAGCAAATGAGCTAGTAACCGTGAAGTTCTTAAAAAGTGCAGTTGGGAGTAGTTCTAGGGTTGATACTAGCACTCACACTTGGAGTTGGTTTACACTATGGAGCAAGAGTATTCACAAAAGACGTCGATGTCTTACACCTAATTGGCATTGGTATTCCGGTAATCACCATCTATAAACATGTCATTCATACACTTACAAATCTTTCACAGTGAAAGACTTGGTTTAGAACTTACCAATTCTTCCAATTTCAGTTCGTCGCAGCAACTCAACCAATCAATTGCCTCGCCTTTGTCTTTGACGGTGTAAACTTTGGCGCATCTGACTTTGCATATTCTGCATACTCGATGGTAAGCTCACAATGACATATTCGTTTCTTTCTGTCAACACATAATAAACATACTATACTAAAAATTCCAATTATCTTTCCTGAGCCGAGGGTCTACCAGAAACAACCTCTGTGCCTTCTTAAAGGTAAAGGTAAGGACTGCGTACACTTTATCCTCCCCACACCCCACTTGTGGGACTACACTGGATATGTTGCTGTACTATGCTCAAATTGGTCCCACAAGTTTCAACAAGAAAGCAATAGATATAAAACTTTTTTTCTATATTGTTAAAGATTATAGCATTGCAACATTAGTCTTAACTCGATGAATAAAATCTTCCAAATAGAGAAGGACTCGCTAGAAGATAAAAATCTTTTTTCGTGATGGTCTAAGAATATTGAAATTATTTTAACTTATCCGGATGAAAGTAAACAGTTAGTAACAAGAATTCATGTGATCTTCAGCTTACAGTGGCTATTTTCAGCATTGTGTTCTTGCTCATACTTTCATCAAGTTTTGGATTTATTGGAATTTGGGTAGCTCTAACCATCTATATGAGCCTAAGAGCTTTAGCTGGTTTCGGGAGGTAAGTATCCTAAACAACACAGATTTACGCGACCACAGGAAAGCTAAAGCATAATTTGTTTATTTTCTGCTTAACCATTTGCAGGATAGGCACTGGAACTGGACCCTGGAAGTTCCTCAAGAGCTGAAAGTCTCTGTTAGACTGCTAATTATTATAGACACGCACACACTTTCATGCAGTAAATTTGTACAGTAACCTGAAATTCTTTATAAGGACCAAAGAAGCATTGGAGAGACCTTATAACGCAATTTTGTTCATTGGTGTATGTATTCCGATCTTTAGCTGAGCCCTATCGGAAACAACCTCTCTATCTATTCAGGGTAAGGGTAAGGCTGCATACATACTACCTCCCCAGACCCCACTTGTGGGAATACACTCGGTTGTTATTGTTATTGTTGTTGGTGTATGTGTTCCTAGTGCTTTGTAGAATAGATTTGTACTCTTTAGTGCCATTAGGAAAATTCTCAATAAAAGTTGGGTAGATGAAGATTCTTTTGTAGTTTGAGGAAATAGGAAAAAATGTATATGTACACAGTGCTCTTTTCCTTCCATTTCATTTAATTCAATCAACACTAGTAAATGCAACCATTTTGTTTATTTTCCCTCGAAGAAAACCAAGTTCCTCCAACACAATTTATTTGAAACATTAAGAAATTTAACATCTTTCTTGATTACAAAGCAGTTATCTTTTACATTTTGTCATTCTTATAAATTGTTGTAAGCTCTAGTTTGTACAAAAAGTAAATACTTTTTGTACTCCAATACAAGACAGGGGAATGATAAGTTATGATGGAAGGCTGAAAGCACATTGAGCGCATGGTATGAATCGTTTCGGGTTTATAACTAGAACCTAAGTTGCTCGGACTCTTCATTTTCGGTGCTGCACCCGTGTCGACACGGCGTGGGTGTGGGTATGGGATCCATACCGGATCTTGTCAACCGACTTTGGGTACTTTGACCAAATTCGACGGAAAAATTCAGGACAAATACAATAATTATTGGAATCAAAACAAAAGCTACGGTGAAATTGAAGAAAATGGAATATCTTGTATACAGAAATTTCTGCTTCTCGGATTCTCTGGTTGATTAATATTTTCTCCTTCTCGGATTACCTTGTAAGTTTTTCACATAATGTCTCGTAATATAGATATATTTTTGTAACTCTATTTTTAGATATTTGAAGTATTTTTAGCCAAATACCCGCACCTGTATCTGTATCTGAATCCGTACACCCCGAATCTTAAAACTTAGACCATGAAGGATCCAACCTCTAGATCCGCACTGGTATCAGGCACCCGCACCCGAGTCCGAGCAACTTAGACTAGAACCACTCCTTTTATAGATCCACCTCACATCAATAACCCGAACCCTGCCACCTATAGGTAGTCTTAACTTTGACAGTTATACTTTAGGAGTTGGTTAGTGCCAAAAAAGTGATGAGACCAGGCACAAAATCACATTTAAAATGGGAAAAAAAACTCTAGCGAATTCCTTGTTGACTTCAAAACTCCAAAAGAAGAAAAAGTTCGAGAAAACAAACTTCCCTAAACTGACAAGATTTGACAAAAAGGTAAATTGCAACTCAATCTCTTCCTTTGTTGATCTTCATTCTTCATATATATCGGAGTCTGAAAGTCCTATCTAATTGCAATTTAATGGAAACATCAACCAATTATTCTCCAAAATTTGTCATTCTTCAACCAGAGTCCTACGACATGAACGAACCATACAACTCAAAACAAATTTCCACATGGGATGATAAGCATGTGTATATTGCAGGGGAAGCCTACTTCCTGTGCAACACAGTTCCAAAAATGTCACTGTTAAAACTGACAACAACAACAACAACTAACAAACCCAGTGAGTTCTCACAACTCACAAGTGGGGTCTGGGAAGAAAGTGTGTACGCAAACCTAATCATTATCCTGGGAGAACCACAGGTAAAACTGACAAATAAAATAATAGCTAAGAAACTACGATACACTATTTGTGAAATATGTTAGTAAGAGGATATTCCACCACTACGAACAAACACATTCTCGCACTTGATGTCTCTGTGGATTATTTTAGGATTCCAAGCCATTTCTTTCATATTTAGGTAACACCATTTTCATTCTTAATCAATTATTTCGATGAATTATCTGTTCAAGACCTAAGAAGATTATGTGAACACTTAATTGAGATCTCACTCATTAGACCACCAAGTTCGGGATGGATTGATGTAGTTCCTCTACAACTCTTGGACGTTGTTGGGATGCCACATTCAATCAACATCTTAGAAAATTTCACAAAACCTTTTATCACTTAATTTTGATTTCACGGATACAAGTTCATGGTTTCCTTTAACTACATTCATCCTGGGAAGATATTGAGCTTCAAGAAACACTAAACAATCTTAATAATACACAAATAGGCCCGAGTTGGACATCCAATTGCTTCGATTTTGTCCTAGTAAAGCCCCTAGGGTCATACTTTTTTTAATTAACGAGTCTCAATATTCACAATTTAATGACTATGCAATCAATCATATGGAAACCCCAGATCTAGCCTCAGTCCTCATTATAGGCCATCATTGATAGGATTACGTTTAAGTTTCAATGATGACAATATTATGTTATATTTTCAGGACAAACAAAAAGGAAAGATGAAGATGCTTGGCAAGATTGCTACTGGATTCAAAATAAGGGAAGAATAAAGATTCAGTTACTGCATTAATGATTAATCAAGAAGCAGATTAACTCATCCTCAATCAAGGAAAGAATGAAGATTCAGTTACTGCATTAATGATCAATCAAGAAGCAGATTGACTCGTCCTCAATCAAGGGAACTCAGATTACCAATCATGGTCACTCCAGTTTTGAAGACCGCGCTTGCGAATTAATCTCTCCTTGAATTCAGCTGTGACAAGGAAGGTCACATTCAAATCTGGGCCAGTCAAAGAGCAAGATTCGAAGAGGCACCCCTTGGGTCAAATCCCTTAATTAAAGATCCTGTGCCTCCAATTTTGAAAAGGACTCAACGACTCTTTTCTCTTCTATAAGAAGGCTGCTCTCTCAAGAAGAAGATCACGCAACTACACAAAGTGTATTCCAAATCTATCTACTTCTTAGTTCAAACACTATAATTCTGAGTTATCAGTATCTCAAAAGATAGAGAGATTTAGAGTACAAAAGAAAGTTGTGTCAACTGATTAGAACTCAAGTGCTGATTCTGTACGTTGGTGGTAAACGCAAAAGAAAACCATCAATATTGTAACTTTATTTAAAGATCTTAAGGGAACCCTTGTGATCCAAGGGAAACTGGATGTAAGTACCACAACGGTACCGAACCAGTATAAATCGTGTGTGTCTTACTATTTCTCTTTACTGCTCTTACTGTCTTGTGGTTAGTCAACTAATACTTATATTAGTCGACCAAATTTTAATTAGGCAACAATTCACCCCCCCCCCCCCTTTCAATTGGTATCAGAGTAAGGCTCACAATCTATGCTTTACCGCTAGTGAGAAAAAGATCGATAGGTCCAACACTGTTGTCGGTGCTCTCTTTCAAGAAGGAACCTCTCAAGTTCGACCTTCTTACTTCAATGGTCAGCATTTTTCTCATTGGAAATTTCGCATGGAAACATATACCATGTCATATGACATCAAAGTATGGCGTGTGATAAAAAAGGAAAACCTTCCAATTCCTCCCACGAAGGATGCAAATGGTGAAATCATCACACAAACTGATCCTCTAGATTTGGACGATTACACTGATGAACAAGCTGCTGTTATCATTGTAAATGCAAAAGCAAAAAATCTACTGTACAACGCTATCAATGGAGAAGAATATGAAAAAATATCCAGTTGTGAGACTGCAAAAGAAATATGGGATAAACTGGAAGTCACATATGAAGGAACCAACAAAGTGAAAGAGACTAGAATAAATCTCCTGGTTAGGGAATATGAATTATTTCAAATGAAGGATGGAGAATTTGTTGAAGAAATGTTTTCCAGATTCAGCAAAATCCTTGGAGACCTCAAATCATTTGGAAGACCTATTAAAAGTGGCGAACATGTTAGAAAGATCCTCAGAAGTCTACCTACAATCTGGCAACCAAAAGTCATCACTTTAGAATGTCATGATCTGGACAAAATCTCCTATTATGAACTCAGAGGTGACTTGATTGCTTTTGGGAAAACTCATCTTGACAAAAAAATTCAAGAGAAAAAGAAAACTGCTGCTTTCAAGGCAACTATGGCTGAACCTGAAAATGAAGATGAAGTAGAAGGAGGAGAACAAGATGAAAACATTGCAATGCTCTCGCAAGTTGTGATTAACATGATGAGAAGAAAGAAAAACCACAGAAGAGGTAAGTTTAATTTCAGAAAAGGAAGGGCAAGCAATGAAACAAATAAAAATGATGGAAGATGTTCGTATCTGGAAAGCTCAGACACGTTCAAGCTGACTGTCCTGAATTAAAAAGGAAGCGTAGCAGAAACGTGCAGAAGAAGAAAGCTTTTGGAGCATGGAGTGATGAGGAGGAATCTGATCATGAGGAAATTTCCAACATGTGCTTTATGGCTCTTGGCGAAAATGAATAATCAGAGAAACTTGGACTAATGGCAGACAACAACGATGAAGAAGATGATGATTTAAGAAGACTTTGTTCACCGTTGGATGAAGGAACTAGTGAGGTACGTACTCCTTTATGTCGAAATTGTTATAAATTTCAAGAATTTATTGATATTGCTCTTGCAGACATAGAAAGAGTAGTAAATGAACTTAGAAAAGTCAAGAGAGAAAGAGAAAGAGAGAAGAAGGATTGGGCCCTGAAACTAGAAGTATGCGAAATTGAACGTGATATACTTCAAGAAGAAGTAAACGAACTCAGGCTTCAATTGAATGGTCTACAAAGAACCTCAAGTTCTAGTTCAGTCAAAACTAATCAGAACGTCCCTGTTGTTGACACCCAATTTTTTCCTATATATTTTCAATATGCAAAATAGCTTCAATATGGTATATGTATAAATATATGCATATATCCAAGTGCTTCATTACTTTTCCTTAATTTTAAAAGATTTTTAAATCTATTTATTCTCCTATTTTATCCATAAAATCCAGTAATTATTTCCAAAATTATCATTTTTGGTGATCCACTTATTGCACTTTTATATCTATGCTAAAATATAGCCAAGGGAATTTTTTGCATATTTTTACAAATTTATTTAGTATTTTTAAAGCTAAATTACATATAATTGCAATATTAGCCTCTTTTAAGATTTAACTGCATTTATGTTCATAAAATTAAGTCCGATATTTTTAAATAATTAATTATGTATCATAAATCATTTTAGTGCCTTTAATTTATTTTCATAAATTATTTTATTATATTTTATAAATCAAACGGGGAAAAATGGCTATTTAAAATCTAGCCAGATTTCATTTCAAATATGGCCTAAATTCTACCACAATTTAAACCCAATTTACCCCGACCCAATTCCTACTCATACCCGACCCCAACCCAATAAAATGACCCATACCCAGACTCCCACCTAATCCCAGCCGTTGATCGTTTAGATCGACGGCTCCCATTCCTTTTTTATCCCAAACGACCCCTTCACCCTAATTCATTTCTCACATACCGCCGCCCCTGAATCCCCTTTTCTCTCAATTCTCTCTGCAACACCACCTAAACCCTAGCCGCCGCCACCCTGATCCACCTTGATATCTACCTAATCCATGGCCCTCCGTGGTCATTTGAGACATATACCAGCCTTCCATGGCTTCTACGTGTTTGTTCTTATGGTTTCAAGGCTAGATCTTGAAAGAGCTAGGTCCAGGCCTTGTTCGATTTCAGTTCATGGCCCTTCTCCGGTCATCCTTGACCTTTCTCCGGCCAGCCATGGCCGTTCGAGTCAGATCCTTGACTCTCCTGGTTAGATAGGTAACTTTCGAAGCCTCTCTCACCTTTTTCGGGTCTTCTGAAACCCTAATCTCTAAGATGCTTTCCGGTTTCCTTCAGATCTACTTTAGATCAGTGTTTATCTTGAACTTTTAAGCATCTTCTCGAAGTTTCTTCAATTTTGCTTTCAAAAAACGACTCTGTGTCTTTTCCGATAGGGTTTTCCTGTTAAGTTATTTCAAAATCTCTTCTCTGACTTTTAATATGTTTAAGATGTGTGCTTGTTTGTTTAAATTCTTGCTTGACTTGTCTGTTTACCATCTTTCGAACTCGTTGTTGTTAAAAAATCCTAATTTCTTGTGGGTTCATTCGAGTTTTCTGAAGCTGTTTGCTAAATGTTTGTTTGATTTATTTGTTTATCATCTTTTAATCTTGAATATTATTGAAGAAACCTATGTCTTTGGAGTTTGAAACTATTCGTTTGAATGCCTGACTCGATTTGAAGTTCTTTGTTTCAGAATCTCTTTTTCCTTTATGTGATTCCTCTGATTTTAGGTTCCTGTTATCTTTAAAACTTGACTACGATTGAAACCCTAAATTTTTCAAAGGGTTTTCCTTACCTGTTGATGTGAAACTTTTGCATGTTCTGACACTCTGCTATTGACTCAATGTGACTTAACCTACTTGATTATCATGCTTCGAATGTTTGCTATCTACTGAACTTTGTGCTATTATTGCATGTTGTTTCTTTGCCAATAGGTTTGGCCTCGCATGTCTACTGTTTGTGCACTCTATTTATGTGCTGAGTTTCCTTCTTCGATTGACCTCCAATCTTGTGATTGATTTCAAAACCTTTCCTTAATGAATTCTAATTTCACTCGCCTGTCAAGGTTAATTGATTCCTTTCCTTATTTTCGCCTTGCTGGGTCCTTCTCCAAAATAAGTATATTTATGTACTTAGACTCGATTGCTTACTTAATGTTTTACTACTTCTTTTTTATGGTAACAATCAGTCTGCCTACAAACTAATTTTCTTTCCTTCTTTTGAGCCTGTTAACCCCGTTAAACAGGTGATTCCTCAATAAAAGGGGAATCACTTGGTTGATTGATTATTACTGTGATTATTTCCATATTTGTATTGAAATTTTACTTATTACCTTATTTCTCACATGCTTTCAAAACTATAAAAACCCACCCCCTCTTCTTTCAAGGACACGAACACAAGGAATAAAATACTTGAGTTCAGACACACACTCCACTAAAATCTCTCTCTCTTTCCTTTGTTGCTACTTGTATTGCTGCCTTACCTAGCCGACTGAAAGCCAAGGCTGGGCTGTGGGAAGCTTGCTTACTTTTCTCTGCATTTGCATCTTTACTGGTATGTTCTAACTAATTTTCAGCATCAACAACAACATGTTCCTTTTCTATTTCCTGCACCCTTGTTTGTTTTTGTATTTAATCAAGTTCCATTGTTAAGCATGCTGCAATTTGCCTTTTCTATTATGAATTAATGTTTTCTTATGAATCCTAAACCCCCATCCCCAATATGTTTAATATCTGTGGTTGGTTTGGGGCATGACAGCATTGGACATTGCTGTGCATGACCCAAACCTGATCCCCCTGGGATCACAACCTCCATGCCCCCCTCTATATGTTGTGTGTTCTGATTGGTTTATAGGTATGCCAGTGCCTTCTATTGCCGTGCATGCCTAAATCTGATCTCTGCCTAAGGGTATATGTTCCTTGCAATATATTCCCAAATCCCTGACCCCTTTGTATGAAACTATGAACTCTGTGCTTTATTACTACTGTTTTCCAACTATTTTTTTACCCCTTTGCTATTCTCAACCCAGTTTTAAATAAATCCCTATTCCTGCACTGCCACTATATTCTTAGACTTAGGTTCTGCCCCTCTTGTGTGAGCCTTGCCTTGGGACCCATGAGCTCCCTCTGAACTTGGACACATAAGGGTTGGCACTTCCACACTGCACTCATCTCTATCTGGTTCTATTAATCTGGGTGTAAGCACTGACCGGGGTCCTTGGAGACCCTTAAGGAACTCTGACACACCCAGGTCTGAGAAAGGCTTTCAAAAAATGGCATTTGAGGCGTTTTGTTCCATAACTCAGAGAGGAAGTCAGAATCAGGCTTCCTGTGGTTGTACTTTCCTATTTTTTATATTTTCTTGATGTAATTCATTATTTCTGGTTTGTAATAATTTGTAATAAATATTTGGGGTTGGCTAGTGGAAAAGGGATAATTATGCATGCTTAAGGGAAGAAAATATGCCTATAGGATTTGTGTTCTGAATGATTCAACTTTGCATTTAGAAAGCATGCGTATAGGACTGATTTTAAATCTTGCGTGTTCAATTCTGCATTTAGACATCATGTCTGTAGGATTCATTTCAAATTCTGCATGTTCAACTTCACATCTAGATAACCTGCCTATAGGACTTTATTTAAAATTCTGCACGCTTGTTACCTCTTAGACATCATGCTCTAGGATCTAAACGGCTATAAGCGGGCATCATGTTCATAATGTTAAAATAAGTATAATGTATAGAAGTCATGCCTATAGGAATTCCCAAGTAAAAATCCTTCTTGTTTCCATTTCACGTTCCACTAGATATCATGCCTATATGAATTAAAATTAGCAACACTAGATATCATGTGTATAGGAGTTAAAACTAGCAATAATGGATATCATCATCTGCAGAATCTAAAACCAGTTTAATTTAAAATCAGTCTATTCTGAACCATTTTTAAGTAACCTAATCTCCTTATTTAAACAAGGTTTAGCAAGAATGCCTATAGGATTTCAAACCGCTCGTTTTTTTAAGTTTGTTACTGCTTTGCCACATTCTGAATCAGTAATAGATATCATGCTCATAAGATTCCACCCAAACACTTAGGCAAACCTTAGGTAATAACAATGAATAAAGCCGACCTGTTTCTGTTAATTAGTAATTGCTACAACCAGCAGGCAGGCCTGATTCTGACTTCTTATCTGAGTTATGTAATAAATTGGTTTGCTTCAACAACTTAAACTCCCCTTTGCCTTAATATTCATATTTTCAGACCTTGATTGTTGTTTGAGTCATGCTATTTGTTTGCTTTGCTTGAGGAGGTATACATGAGCCTTCAGTGTTTACGTGCTTTCCTCTTTTAATATGCTGTCCTATGTATTTTTTATGTCGCCTTAGCTTTTCACCTTTGAAACCTCAAAGTCAGCCTAATATCCCTCCCTTTTAGGACTAGTAGTCCTAAGTGCCTCCGGGACTGATAGGAATGGGACGGTTAATAGCATGCAATAGTGGTCGAGACCAATCCGTGCTTTAGTACCTTAATGGGGTGGGGAGGGTAGATATGGATATGATGACCGATGCGCTAATACCACGTGTAGCCCCTCTTTTGAGGAGTGATTACCGGGTATTGCATTTATGTGATCCATATTATAAATAAACCTAAGACCCCTCTCCCTCTCTTTCTTTGCCTTTAAAAGAATTATGACTTCTTTGCAAAAAATCAGTTTTTTCATGATTGCTCTATTTTCCTTCCAAGCATTTTGTGTATTAAAATTCCCTCTTATTTGAGCCTTATCTGCTTACATGTTAATTGCACCAAATTCACAAAGAGTTATCTGGTCGGGAACCACACTAGTGGATCCTGAGGGGTGCCTAACACCTTCCTCTTAGGATAATTTCAAGCCCTTACCCTATCTCTGGTTATCAAACAACTTAGAAGTGAACCTTGTAGGTGCCCTAATGCACCATATATCATTAGGTGGAGACTCTTCAAAAATGCAAAACACAGTTCCCAAAAGGAATGAGTTGTCCCATACCCAAATGTCATAAACCCGATCTCCCGATGCAAAGAGGGAAAAAGGGGGCGCGACACCTGTTAGAAAGAAAATAACGTGTTCCTTTTGTCGTAAAAATGGTCATAGCACTAACAATTGCAGGAACAGAATTAGAGCTGAAAATAATTCTAGCAACTTCAACAGCTCATCTTGCACCTACTGTGGTAAAAGAGGTCACACCTCAAATCATTGCAGGTTCAAAAACAACAGGAGGTGGATTTGGAGACCAAGATCTTCAAATCAAACAAACTCTCAAAAATCTAACCATTCAGGACTCTGGTACCTAAAAATAAGTAATCTTGTTTCGCAGGAACACCGCAAGAACAATCGAAAAGGAAAATGGTATCTCGACAGCGCGTGTTCCAGACATATGACGGGTGACAAACAATTGTTCAAATCAGTCACCAAGCTAGATGGAGGAACAATTACTTTTGGTGACAAATCCAAAGGAAATGTTATTGGTGTTGGAAAGGTTCCTTTAAGCTCTACATGTGATATGGATGAAGTTTACTTAGTAGATGAACTCGGGTACAATCTTCTCAGCATCAGTCAACTATGTGGCAATGATTATGAGGTTCATTTTAAGAAACATGGCTGGTTCATAGAAGGCGAATCAAGTAACATCATTCTTTCTGGTAATAGGGACAGAAATGTCTATACTATCAAAAACGTAGAAAACTTTGGGGATCAAATTTGTTTTTCTTCTGTAATTGAAGATCCCTGGGTTTGGCATATAAAACTTGAGCATGCAAGCATGCACACCATACAAAAACATTCAAGACATGACCTTGTTGTTGGTCTTCCAAAACTGGATTTTTCAAAAGATCATATATGTGATGCATGCCAATTAGGAAAACAAACTCGATCCTCTTTCAAAGTCAAAAACATTGTTTCAACCTCTAAACCTCTTCAACTGCTGTATATGGATTTATTTGGCCCCACTAGAACTGCTAGTATTGGAGGTAAGAAATATGCTTTTGTTATTGTAGATGATTTCTCTATATTTACATGGGTTACATTTCTTAGTCATAAAGATGATGCCTTAAAGAATTTTGATATTTTCTGTAAAAAGGTTCAACGTGAGAAGGGTTACTACATCTCTACCATCAAGAGTGATCATGGAGGAGAGTTTGAAAGCAGAGCGTTTGAAAATTCTGCAATGATCAAGGAATCTCCCATAATTTCTCTTCACCAAGATCTCCTCAGCAGAATGGTGTAGTAGAGCGGAAAAACAGAACCTTGCAGGATATGGCAAGAACCATGATAGTGGAAAACTCTTTACCTCATCATTTATGGGCAGAAGCTGTAAGTACAACATGTCATATTATTAACAGATGTCTCATTCGTCCTATTCTCAAAAAGACTCCCTATGAATTGTGGAATGGTAAGAAACCAAACATCAGCTACTTCCACTCTTTCGGATGCAAATGTTTTGTTCATAACAATGGTAAGGATAATCTGGGTAAGTTTGATCCAAAGAGTGATGAAGGTATATTTCTTGGTTACTCTCCCTCAAGTAGAGCTTACAGAGTTTACAATAAGAGAACCTTATGCATTGAAGAATCTATTCATGTTTTTTTCATTGATACTAACTCTCGCCCAAGGAATGAACATGTTCCTGAAGATGAGGAAATTTCTTGTGCTCCAAAATCTGTTATTGTAGGTAAACATCATCAAAGTAAGTCAGCTAATCAATAGACTCAACCAGCTAAAGCTCCTCCAGAAGATCGTGACTTATCTAAACCAGATCAGTCGACTAACATAGAAAAGATCTCTACAGTAAATACTCCAAATGAATGGAAGAACGAACCAGGATACCCTCACAAATTCATTATAGGGGATCCACGGGAAGGAATAACTACAAGGAGATCACAAAAGAACAAGTCTCATATAGCTCTCATTTCTCAAATTGAGCCCAAGAAGGTTAATGAAGCTCTAAAGGATTCTCATTGGATCAACGCTATGAAAGAAGAATTAGATTAGTTTGAGAAAAACAAAGTCTGGGAATTAGTTCCAAAACCTCAAAACTCCTCTATTGTTGGGACTAAATGGGTTTTCAGAAATAAATTAGATGAATCAGGCCAAGTCGTTTGAAATAAAGCAAGACCGGTGGCTCAAGGTTACTCTCAACAAGAAGGAATCGACTATGATGAGACCTTTGCACTTGTGGCAAGACTTGAATCCATCCGAATCTTACTTGCTTTTGCCGCTCACAAAGGATTCAAACTGTATTAGATGGATGTTAAAAGTGCGTTCCTAAATAGTTGTATATCTGAAGAAGTATACGTTAAGCAACCTCCTGGGTTTGAAAATGCCACTTTTCCAAACCATGTATACAAGCTGACTAAAGCCTTGTACGGTCTCAAACAAGGTCCGCGAGCATGGTGTGAAAGGTTAAGTTCTTTTCTTCTAAATCAAGGTTTCAAACGAGGTAACATAGATACAACTCTTTTCATTAAGCAATCAAATTCTGGTAATCTCATTACTCAAATTTACGTTGATGACATTATCTTTGGTAGCCCTAACGCTGCTCTTTGTGAAGAATTTGCTCTTTCCATGAAAGGTAAATTTGAAATGATCATGACGGGAGAACAAACCTTCTTCCTTGGACTTCAAATCAAGCAGTCTCCTAAAGGAATTTTCATCTGCCAAACTAAGTAAACCAAGGAGCTTATCAAAAAGTTTGGAATGGAAAATGTTTAGGCTATTGGCACTCCTATGAGTCCAAGTACTGTGCTAGATGATGACAACAATGGAAAAATGGTTGATGAAACCATGTATAGAGGAATGATTGGATCTCTACTTTATTAACTGCTAGTCGACCAGATATTATGTTTAGTGTATGTAAATGTGCTAGATTTCAGTCAGCTCCTAAGGAATCCCATTTGACTGCTGTTAAACGCATTATTAGATATTTAATAGGTACTACTGAATTCGGCCTATGGTATGATCATACTAACAAGTTCTCCTTAAGAGACTTTTCAGATGCTGATTTTGCAGGAGACAAAAGTGATAGGAAAAGTACCAGTGGGACATGTCAATTGCTAGGAAATGCCTTAGTATCATGGCACAACAAGAAACAAAATTGTGTTGCTCTTTCAACAACTAAGGTAGAATACCTAGCTGTTGGAAGTTGTTGTACACAAGTTTTATGGATCATGCATCAACTCCTTGACTATGATTTATGTCTTAGTGCCACTCCTATTTTTTGCGACAACACCAGTGCTATCTGCCTAACTAAAAATTCTGTGCATCATTCTAGAGCAAAGCATATAGAAATTAAACATCATTTTATTCGTGATCATGTTGCAAAAGGTGATATTACATTAGAGTTCATTAGCACGGATTCTCCATTTGCTGATGTTTTCACTAAACCTCTTTTAGAAGAAATATTTTGTATCCTTCCAAAAAAGATTGGCATTTTGCCAAATTTGTAAACCAATTACTTTTTAAAAATGGTTAAATTATTTTACACGCTTTCAGTATATTTTATTTCCTTAATTATCCGTGTACTAATTAGTTTTGGAGGTGTAATTATTACTTGCAGCCATTCAGAACCATCACGTTCGTCTATACTTGACCTTTCCAGTAACCAAGACGCCCTTTCACTTATCTCAAATCTTTTGTTAAAAACCTCCCTCTTCCAAATACTCTCCTCATTCTCAACCAAACCACCAATTTCTCCATGGCCAAAAGAAACTCTTCCTCTGCAACCAGACGAAGTCGTACGTTTCAAAAATCTCTCAATACAGAAGAACCGGTGGATGTAGAATCATCCAGCCTCATCTGAAAATCACCCCATCAGCCAGAAAAAGGCCGAAAAATGATCCATGGAGCAAACCCCCAAAAAGGCTACATGCAAAAAGGGCAAGGTAGAACGCTTGAATTTTGGTCCAGAAGACAAGCTGATCTTCTATGGCCCCAATGAAAAGGCAAGGTTTGAGTCCTATAAGTCAAAATCCATGGCTTATGGAAGCTTTGTAAGCCTCTTTCTTATAAAAAGTCTTCATTGTGATGTGACTGCAATTTTTGATTTTCAGCACCTTTCCCCTCTGTTTGACACTCTTGGAAATTCTATGTATGAAGAACCTGTGAGAATGTTTTTTGCAAATCTGTTTGTGAATGATAAGGATGACTTAGAATCTATGGTCTTAGGAACTAGAATTATGTTGGACTCCTACCAATTTGAAAAGATTTTTTCTGCCAAATTTAGTGGGTATGATGTGTTTGTCCAAAATTCTTGGCCCAAAGACTTTGAAGTGTCTCTTGAAGAAGCAATTATTTTCTTATCTGATAACCCCCCTGACATTGGCCCCAAAAATCTGAAGTTATAACATCGTGTTTTGGCCCACATGATTGCCACTACTCTCCTTCCCGGGTCTTGGTCCCTAAGTTCGTCGTCCACTAGAGATATCTTTGTCCTCTACTATCTGGTCAACAATAAGCATCTTGATTGGCTTGTATGGATTCGTCAATATATGATTGAGAGTATCAGGGATATTTCCTCTTCTGCTGCTTGTTTTCCCTATGGTATTCGTATCTCTCATATTCTGGAAGTTATGAAGGTTGACTTGGAACCCTTCACACCCAAGCACGTCTCCAGTACTTATGATAAAACTGCATTTTCTATGATGGGATACTCATCGGGTGAAAATGGATGGGTTAAAAGGGCCAAGGTTGAAAGTGCTCCAGCTTCGGTTGATGTTCAAGTTGATCACCAGTTCCTCAGTCAACTACCTCCCCGAACCTTCCACACATTCAACAACACCTTGATGAAGTCAAGCTGCTGCTGGTGGGAATGAAAGAACGGGTAGATAAGATCAGAGATGTCACTAAGGAGACAGGTTCAGACGTAGCAAAGCTACGAATAGACATAGGAGCTACAAGGAGACATGGAACCAGGGCCTTCAATTCCATGACTGAAAAGATGGACAAGCTCGTCAAGGATGTTGAAAACTCCTATGACTCCTTCTGCACAAAAGTGATCAACACCCTCAAATACTTTCTAGGACGTCATTTATTATCTCTGGCTGTTTTTATGACAAACAACTTATGTTTTTTTGCTATTTTTGATGGTGGCCTTTAGACAATTATTTTTTGGTCTGTACTAACTTAAGCCTCTGCTGAAGGCTCTACTGCTCTAACCCCTTTTAGTATGTACATTATGTTGCTCTGTGTTTCTGTATATTATATTACTCTTTCCTTTTTGATTGATGTCAAAGGGGGAGAAAAAATGTGAGTAAACACTTAGGGGGAGACATGAGCACAACATTCTTCAAGGGAAGCACTAGCTCAGGGGGAGCAACTCCTTATAAGGGAAGTATCTTAATTTACTTTAACTTTGTTTACTCCTTCTTGATTGTCATCATCAAAAAGGGGGAGATTGATAGGTTTACGGTTAAGTTTCAATGATGACAATATTATATTATGTTATATTTTCAGGACAAACAAAAAGGAAAGATGAAGATGCTTAGCAAGATTGCTACTGGATTCAAAACAAGGGAAGAATGAAGATTCAGTTACTGCATTAATGATCAATAAAGAAGCATATTGACTCATCCTCAATCAAGGAAAGAATGAAGATTCAATTACTGCATTAATGATCAATCAAGAAGCAGATTGACTCGTCCTCAATCAAGGGAACTCAGATTACCAATCATGGTCACTCCAGTTTTAAAGACCGCTCTTGCGAATTAATCTCTCCTTGAATTCAGCTATGACAAGGAAGGTCACATACGAATCTGGGCCAGTCAAAGAGCAAGATTCGAAGAGGCACCCCTTGGGTCAAATCCCTTAATTAAAGATCCTGTGCCTCCAATTTTGAAAAGGACTCAACGACTCTTTTCTCTTCTATAAGAAGGCTACTCTCTCAAGAAGAAGATCACGCAACTGCACAAAGTGTATTCCAAATCTATCTACTTCTTAGTTCAAACACTGTAATTCTGAGTTATCAGTGTCTCAAAAGATAGAGAGATTTAGAGTACAAAAGAAAGTTGTCTCAACTGATTAGAACTCAAGTACTGATTCTGTACGTTGGTGGTAAACGCAAAAGAAAACCATCAATATTGTAACTTTATTCAAAGATCTTAAGGGAACCCTTGTGACCCAAGTAAAACTAGATATAAGTACCACAACGGTACCGAACTAGTATAAATCGTGTGTGTCTTACTATTTCTCTTTACTACTCTTACTGTCTTGTGGTTAGTCAACTAATACTTATATTAGTCGACCAAATTTTAATTAGGCAACAATTCACCCCCCATCTTGTACTTTCAATCATGTACTTGTCTTCTTTTCTCTACTGGGGTATCCGAGTATCTACTTTAAATATTGATGGTAAAAGCTTTTTTATCTTTCAACTTTCCTTGCCTGTAAAATGAGGCTAAATAAAACCTAAGGTGAGCTTTGATTTAGACATTAAATAATTAAAGCATAATAAGCGAGTTAAAAAAAAAAGAGAATGGACAACAAATCATAGAAAAACAACACTTTTTTACAATTTTCTCATTTAAATATTCTGAACTGCAATATGTCATGTTCAACGATACAAAAAAAAAGTTAAGTAAAGAAAGAGATTTTTTTTTCTTCTCCCTCCCTCCCCCCCCCCTTTATTGCAAGTAAAGATACAACACATGTAATACATCGCGTGTACAGTTTGAGGTTCTCAAATGTCAACCATTAATTACATCTACTTCTGCAGAATCAGAACAACTCTCGGAGCATCTTCATTACTTTAATCATTGAGGGACGATGGGTGGAATTATTTGTATGCACCACAAGGCAACTAAAGTTAGCTTCTTTATAATCTTCTTTTCATCATCATGCATGTAATGACTCGGCCGGTTGTTTTGAGAGTTAGAGCCCCGATCCCCTTTTGACTGCTTTCCCCGTATTTATTTCTGCTATTTTGACTTGCCGAGAGGTTTTGTTTTGGTTTTTGAAGTATTTTGGGATACTTAGTCTCTAAATGGAAGCTTATGTCTTAGAATTTGGATCGTAGTTGGAACAGCGTGAAGACGGATCCGGAATAGACCTCCGTCGATTCTGTTAGCTCTGTTGGGTAATTTTGGGCTTAGGGGCATGTACAGATTGTGTTTTTGAGGTTTGTAGCTCATTTAGGCTTGAAATGGCGAATGTTGAATTTTTGGAGTTTTGGGCCGGTAGTAGAAATTTTGATATTGGGATCAAAATCCGATTCCGGAAGTTGGAGTAGGTTCGTAATGTTGATATGACTTATGTGCAAAATTTGGGGTCAATTGGACGTGATTTGGTTGGTTTCGGCATCGGTTGTCGAATTTAGAAGTTTCAAGTTCATTAAGTTTGGATCGGAGGATGATTTGTGTTTTTAGCGTTGTTTGATGTGATTTGAGTGCTCGAATGAGTACGTATGGTGTTTTAGGTTTGGTTGGTATGTTTGGTTTAGGTCCCAGGGAGCCTCGGGTGTGTTTCGGATGCTCAATGAGTTAAAATTTGGACTTATGCAATTGCTGAAGATTTCTAGTGCTGGTGTAATCGCACCTGCGGAGTGGTCACCACAGGTGTGCACCTGCAAAAGCGGGACTTGGATCGTAGAAGCGACTTGGGGTGAGTGGAGCAGAGCCCGCAGGTGCTAAGGGTTTCTCGCACCTGCGATGGTCGCAAAAGCGGAGAGTTGGGCGCAGGTGCGAGCTTGGTTCCGCAGGTGCGATGTAATTTCCGCACCTACGACATGCGCAGACGAGGCCAGTGATCGCAGAAGCGGAGGTAAGTAGAGTAAGTGGTTTCCGCAGAAACGGATGATTTACCGCAAATGCGGTACCGCAGAAGCGAAAAAAGGTTCACAAATGCAGTTTGGCAGGCAGAAAAAAGGCAAAATCGAGGGTTTGATTCATTTCACTATCTTTGGACTTGGAGCTCGGGATTTGGCGATTCTTTGAGGGATTTTGAGAGAGAGTGTTGGGGTAACGATTGCTTACTCGATTGTGGTTGCATTTCATTAATATATTGTTGTTTTCTCCATTTAATCAAGGAAATTGAGTGAGAAAGTTGGGAAAATGGGGGAAAAGTTCCCCAATCAAATTTCTGAGTTTTGAGTGGGAATTTGACATCGGATTTGGATAATTTTGGTACGAGTGAACTCGTGAGTCAATGGGTATTCCTAATTTATGACATTTACCCGATTCCGAGACGTGGGCCCGAGGAGGCTTTTTTGGTATTTTTCTAATTTCTTGCCTTAGCTTTGATTTCGTTAGCTAGATTAGTTTCTTGTAGCTATATTTACATTATGTAATTGGTTTTGGCTATATTTGAGCCAGTTGGAGTCCGATGTTCATGTAAAGAGCATTGTTTCGGATTGATTGAGCTTGGTTCGAAGTAAGTGGCTTGCCTAACCTTGTGTGGGGGAACTCCCCTTAGGATTTGGTACTGTTTGTTATATGAGCACCGTGCACATGAGGTGACGAGTACGTACACGGGCTATTTGTTGTAAAACTCCGTTTTTCACTAAGTCATAACCTGTTTGTGCTTGTTTGGACTACACTAGCATATGTAACTATCTTGTTTAGATTATAAAAACATGCCTACATGTTTTAACTACCTATTTGAACTCTGTGCGGCATGTTTAGTGAAATTACCTACGCTCTTTGATTTGAACTCAGTCTAAACTGTAGGTTTTCTTGCTATAACTGTTGTTTATATTGGTTGAGCCCATATTTACTTTGGGACTCTGGAACGGTATTCCGGGAGATCCCCTTTTACTGCATATTTACTTTGGAACTACGAAACGGTATTCCGGGAGATTCCCCAGCGCTGCATATTTACTTTGGGAATATGGAACGGTATTCTGGGAGATCCCCCTACACATTTACGTTTGGGACTACAGGACGGTATCCCGGGAGATCCCCTATTGTAATTGTTGTTGCCCCCTTTTTCTAAAGGCGAAATCGGGTTTACGACATTTGGGCGGACAACTCGTTCCCTTTTGGGCGTTGAGTTTGAATTGAAGAGTCGCCACCTAATGATTAAATGCATTAGGACACTAAGAAGAATTTTGATTTAGAAAACCAGAGAGTGGGTAAGGGCTTGAAATTATCTCGAGGGGAAGGTGTTAGGCACCCCTCAAGATCCACTAGTGTGGTTCCCGGCCATGCTATAATTGTGACTTCACATAATCAAGTAAGCAATTAAGGGCTCAATTAGGAGGGATTCACATACAACATTGCAAATAAATT
Organism: Nicotiana attenuata; assembly: GCF_001879085.1. Lineage (NCBI taxonomy): Eukaryota > Viridiplantae > Streptophyta > Magnoliopsida > Solanales > Solanaceae > Nicotiana > Nicotiana attenuata. Next base: position 92,190,869 of record NC_031989.1, on the reverse strand, counting down.
AAAACTTGGAGAAAGGTAAAGAGGGCAGAAATTTTATGAAAGATTTAGACAATTTAAAAGAGATAGACGAAAGCAAGCAAAAGGGAGGGGGTCCTAGGTTTATGATTAATATGGATCACGTCAATGCAATACCCAGTAATCACTCCTCTAAGAGGGGCTACATGAGGTATTATCGCACCGGTCATCATATCCATATCTACCCTTCCCACCCCGTTAAGGTATTAAAGCGCGGGATAGTATCGTTACATATGATCATCCCAGTCTCTGCGTAGAACCTCTTGCCGATATTCACCCCTTTGGAGGTGCTCCATGAGCCAGAGTTGGAGCAGTAAGTTACAACCCTCAAAGTGTTTGGCCCCTTGTTGACATTTTTCTAGGGCTCGGTATATCTCCGCAACGATCATAGGTACTATGCTAACAGGCTGCCCACCAATTCCTTCCATTAATGTCTTGGTGACCATGGCTAGTCTGGTATGTATCCTAGCCTTCTTCATAGGAAATACTATCATCGCCAAAAAGCAGAAAATAAAGAAGAAGACTCTTCTGTGGATATGCCCCAATGATGTGAGGGCAAATTCATCTGGGTAAGTGCGGTAAGACTTGCTATGGCCGTATCTCTCGTACAAATAGTCGAAAGGAATGTAGGAATCCTTCAAGCAGGTCAGGTCTGTGTTCTTCTTTAGTCCCATCATTTTGAGAAAACCCCTACCTTTGCGATTTTCTGGCATAAGCAAACCCGGAGTCTCCCATGGAATACCAGTTAATCCTCCTATTTCCTCGAGTAAAGGTGTCATTTCAAGGTCCCCGAAGCGGAACACAGATCTATCGGCATCCCAGAATAAAGTTGCAGCCTCTATGATTTTGTTGTAGGGTCGGATTTCCAAAAGAGAAGGCAAATTCCCCAAATATTTGCGGACGAGGGTCTGATCATTGGAGTGAAGGTCTTCCCACCAGCTTAGCAACCTTGGGTGGATGTTGGTTACCACGCCGAATCTGGGGACTTCGTGCCTCATTTTCTGCAAAACAAAGTGTTAGACCCTTACCCCCGTCGGACTCGACTATTTAAACCAATAATTATCATAAAAGCATTTAGTTCTCCAAATAAATGCACAGAACGTGGTGGTGTCCATTTGGGTTTTAAGGAAACCCGGTGGAGTTTGGACAAGGCTATCTTAACGAGTCGTTATGCGGACAACATAACCGACTCGGCTAGGTTTGACAGTGATGCATGCCTAATTTAAATAGAGTAAAGTTTCTATGGGGTTTAGACTGGTACCCTTGAGCGGACAACTCAAGAGGGAAAGGCACGGAACCGTCGACTGCACCGCTGATCGACTGGTTTTACCGTAAATACGCCTTTGCCAAATTTAGGGGGTAATAATATCGGAAGGGCGCAACCACTCATTATAAGCGTTGCTATGGTATTTTGTTTGGCACGAGTGGAATATGATGTTGAAGATGCAATAACAAGAATGAAACAAGTTATCATGTATTTGCACATTATAAAGTAATGATTACAATAATTGCTCATAATTACAACAATATTGAAGAAAAGCAGTAAAGGGAAGCGTTAAAAGAAAAGAAACGAAGAGCCAAGTCAGTTTCATAGAAGAAGCGATAAAGACATTAAGTAAAGGCAATAAAAATGCAATAAAGTCACAAATAGCATGCAATGGTAAAAGCCTAAAAGAAAATCCCCAGCAGAGTCGCCATGATGTCGATGCCCCCTTTTTCTAAAGGCGAAATCGGGTTTACGACATTTGGGCGGACAACTCATTCCCTTTTGGGAGTTGGGTTTGAATTGAAGAGTCGCCACCTAATGATTAAGTGCATTAGGACACTAAGAAGAATTTTGATTTAGAAACCCAGAGAGTGGGTAAGGGCTTGAAATTATCTCAAGGGGAAGGTGTTAGGCACCCCTCAAGATCCACTAGTGTGGTTCCCGGCCATGCTATAATTGTGACTTCACATAATCAAGTAAGCAATTAAGGGCTCAAGTAGGAGGGATTTGCATACAACATTTCAAATAAATTAAAACTTGGAGAAAGGTAAAGAGGGCAGAAATTTTATGAAAGATTTAGACAATTTAAAAGAGATAGACGAAAGCAAGTAAAAGGGAGGGGGTCCTAGGTTTATGATTAATATGGATCACGTCAATGCAATACCCAGTAATCACTCCTCTAAGAGGGGCTACATGAGGTATTATCGCACCAGTCATCATATCCATATCTACCCTTCCCACCGCGTTAAGGTATTAAAGTGCGGGATAGTATCGTTACATAATGCATGCTATTACCCGTCCCAATCCTATCAGTCCCGGAGGCATTGAGACTACTAGTCCTAAAGAGAGGGGATTTGGGGCTTTTCGGAATTTCAAAAGGATAAAAGTCTAGGCGACAAGCAAAAACACATAAACAGTTAGGGGAAACAAATAGTAATTAAGGCTCACACAGGCCTCCTCACTTAAAAGAGCAAATATAGCATGACTTCAAATACTGGTTTGGTCTGAATTAAATTAAAAGCGTAGGCTATGCTGATTCATCACATATTTTTCAGATGAGGAGTCGGAATTAGCCTTGTCTGGATGTAGTTTATCAAAATTGACGCAATTAATTACCTAATAGTTTGCCTAAGTGAGACCTATAGGCATGACATCTAATAGAGCGTACTGATTTTAGGGAAAATGTTGCTGGTTATATAAACAAAAGATCTGCCGATTTTAGACTGGTAGATGAAATAGACGAAGCTGGTTCAGTTGATTATTCCTACAGGCGTGATTTCTAAGCGTAATTGATTTTAAACGATTACATAAATGCAAGAGTCCTATAGGCATGGTATCTAAAGTGAAGTTGGTTATTTATTAAACCTATGATTGTTTGCCTAATGGCATGTATATGCAGAAGTGCAGAAACCTAAGATCATGATTTCTATATGCAGAACTTACAGGCACAATTTCTAAAATGCAGAAGTGCAGGACTTATAGACATAATTTCTAAAACGCAAAATGCAGAAAAAACTTAAGGCATAATTTCTACAATGCAGATGTGCAGAACCCTAAGATCATGATTTCTATATGCAGAACTTATAGGCATAATTTCTAAGATGCAGAAGTGCAGAATTTATAGGCATGAGTTCTAAGATGCAGGAAAACTTGTAGGCATGAGTTTTAAAAATATAGAATGCGGAAATTATAAATAACCTATAGGCAAGTTTTCTACTCTTGGCATGCATTCATCCCCATCCCTTTCCACTAGCCATCCCCAATTGTTATTACAAATTATTACAGACCCAAATGAATTAGAAAAGAAAAGTAAAATTACATCAGAAGCTCCAGCTACATCCAAACAGTCTAATTCAGACTCAAAGTCCAACAATATGAGATAAACCAACTTCCAGGATCAGATTTCCAAAAGCCTTTCTCACATTTGGGATGTGTCAAAGTTCCCAAGAGTCTCAAAGGGCTCCGGGCAGTGCTTACACCCCAAACACATTGCAGAATTAAGATCATAGTGCAGTATGGAAATGCCAGCCCTCAGATGTCCAAGTTCAGAGGGAACTCAAGGTCCCAAACCAAGGCTCATAAGAGAGGGGCAGAACTTAAGGGTCTAAGAATAAGTTTAAGTGCATAGAGGGGGAATCAGGGAGAGCCATGGCAGGCTGGTGATCATGCCCAACAATTGGGAATGCTGGCACACCCCTGACCAGCCTGTTAGACAATTTAGGAGTTAGGATCCATTGTGGATCAGGTTATGGCCTGGGCAGTAATTAGGGTACTGCCAGGCCAAGAACCTTAACTCAAACACATAGAAGGGAATAGGGGTAGGGATTCACAATAGAAAAGGCAAGGAAGGAACATAATTAGCACAAATCCCTGAACATAAGCAGTAAAGTAAACAAGGATGCTGAAACTGTGAAGTAAACACATAGGGGTGAGGCAGAAAATTAAATAAAAGACATACCGGTTTCAAAGGAAAATAAGTAAGAAAACAATATTCTTTGAAAAGCCAAGTTGCAAGCACAGCAGTTCCAAAAGGTCTCGAGCAATGCAGAGTGTTGAATTCAAATTAGTAAGGTAAATGTGTGAGTTGAAAGTAAGAAGTTCGAGGTATTGAACTTGAAGTATAGATGCGAAAGTATTCGATTGGGAGTGTAGATGTAAAGTTAGGTCTGTTTAAAGTGCAGAAGTGCAATCCCTTTTATAGTGCAAAGAGAACCAGTAAGAAAGGTAAAGAAATCATTGAAATAGTCTCCCTTTGGTTAAGGGATTCTGATTCCAACGGGTAGCAATTAGTTAAGGAAAGAAATTTCTAATTAAACCTTTCAAAGTAGCACATAAGGGGTAAGTACATGGAAATTATTTAAGGAAAACAATCAATGGTACACGGTTTGTGCCAAATATGGTAAAGGAATCAATTTAAGAGCCATGAAACCAGAAACTGCAAGTTCAATTGAATGAACCAAGTCAAGAAAGGTAAAGGAGGTTCAACCGAAGGAAAATCAGTGACAGTTTATCAGCCTTGTTAAGGGGGTTTCAGAATCAATCACTTAGTTGGTAAAAAAACCTTTTGAAAGAGAAATTTCTCATATATATAAGCACACAGATCAAACAAAAAGAGTCGGTAGGTTATTTAGAAAAAGAGTTTAACACTGAAAGTCTCAGAGTCACAAGCCAAAGAGATTCAAGTTAATTACAGACTCACAGTGAGCCTGAAAGCCTAGGGTCCCAAAGCGAAACCCTAGTACCACTTGTCAAAGAAACCCCAAAACCTAGGGTTTCGAATAGAGTCAGAGGTGAGAAAACAAGGTCTTTGAAAGAGTCTTAGAAATCTCTTTCAAAGACTTATGAGAGACAAACATACACAAACAAGTTTAGAAGAGAGAGATGATGCGAGTTTTCAAACAACAGTGGAGAAAAATATACAAACAGAACTCAGTAAAGCGACCAAAATCCAGGACCCAAACATAAACACGTATAGCAAAGAGTGAGGAAAACAACACAAATTAATATGCGAGCATAAGATTAACAACAAAAAAATAGAAAAGTCTTGCCTAATAGAACAGAAACAAGAGAGCAAACTCATGCATAATAAGAAGAACACATACGAGCATGAAACACACATAAATAAAGAACAGGAAGCATCAGAAAAATATTTGAAGAAACATTTTTCAGAAACCCTAAAAATCGATTTTGAAAAGGAAATTTGGGGAAAACCTTTAAAACGTCAAATAACGCTCAGGCATGTCACAGATCTAAAAGAAATAAGCAAGTACAGAACCTCAGACGGCTTAGAGTTGCAGAAGAAACCCTAGAATGAGAAAGGTCTTGAGGAAAGTCGGATCCTGAGTCGAAAAGACTCATATTGCTTGAATACGCCGGAATAATGGCCGGAAAGGCCATAGATCTACAGATCTGAGAAAGATCTAAAGAGAGCCATTGAGATCAGGCTCCAGAACCTCGAGCAGCTTAGGTTTAATGGTGAGAGAGAGTGAGTACAGGCCATCCATGGCCGGGAATGCCATGGATTCCGGTGGAAACGTGGTAGAAACAGGTGGGAGATGATTAGGGTTTCGGAGAGGCTAGAGAGAGTTTGGGAGACGAAGAGGATTTCAAGGCGGCGTATCAGATAGAATGAGCTAGGTTAAGGGGGTATTGGGAATTAAAAATGGAAAGGAGGAATCTCGGCCGTTGATCAAAATGATCAATGGCCTGGATTAAAGGGGAGCCGGGTGGGTTTTAATTCGGGTCATGGGTTGGGTTAAAAAAATTGGAATTGGGTTGGTTTTAATTTGGGGCGGAATTGGGGTCAAAATTGAAAGGAAATGAGGCTGTAATTGAAATAAAGATAGGCTAGATGTTAAATATCCAATTTTCCCCTTTTCATGTTATAAAAATTGTAATAATGATTTTAAAACAAATTAAAAGCACTGAACTAATTAATAATACATAAATATTAATCGAAAAATACTGGAAATAATTTTATAATTGTAAAAATGATGTTAATCGTAAAATAGGCTATAATTGCAATTATATGCAATTTAGCTTTAGAAATACCAAATAAATTTGTAAAAATATACAAAAATCACCTTAAATATATTTTGGTGTAAATATGAGAATAGAAATAAATTATTCACCAAAATGATAATTTTGGGGATAATTAAATAGACAATAAATTGATTTTGAAATCTTTAAAAATTAGGGGAAAATACCAAAACTCTTGATCATGCTTATATATGCATGTACATGCTATTTTGAAAGTATTTTGTATGTAAAAATACATAGGGAATAATTGGGTATCAACAGCTGCCCCTCTTTACCCGGGAAGGATGAAAGAGTTGTCGGGTAAAGATATGATGGCCAATTTTCACCGAATGAAACGATTGAAGAATTTTGACCGAGCTCTGGTTCCTGAGCTGCCTACATATCCCTGGTCTTACAGGAATCAGGCCATATGTAGTTCGGGACCCGTCGACGGAATATGCCGATGGAGATTTTCCAAGAAGGGCGCAATGTTCAGGTTGAGAAGGATGGTCAGAATCTGATAGGCTGCGGGAATGGGAGCGGGATCGCTCCTGCTGAGACGGCCGTTGCTAGCCGGTGTACCTGCAAATGAATAATACCAACATATATTGTGCGTGAATTTAAACGTGATGCAAGTTCCCATTGGACCATGAATGCCGTCTTCGGACGGGTAGGATGACGTCCTCGGACCATGACGTCCTAGGCCATGAAGCGTATAATAAAGGATTCGCAGGCTATGCAATGATTCTCTCGGGCTATGAGAATGATGCCTCCGAACTATGATGCCTTTGAATAATGATATGCAAAAGATAAAAAATGGGGTCCTCAGGCCATGGCATGGCATTCTCGGGCTATGAAAATGGTGCCTCCGAACAATGACGCCTTTGGACAATTTGGCGATCTTTCAGCCCATGAAATGCAGAAGGTGGCGATCTTTCAGCCCATGCAAGACGTAAATGAAAGGGTGGCGGTATTTCAGCCGCGCAAGATGGATAAAGTGGCGATATTTCAGCCATGCAGATGTGAATAAAAGTGGCGATATTTCAGCCGATGCAGGACTTAAATAAAGGTGGCGATATTTTAGCCATGCAGGATTTAAATAAAGGTGGCGATATTTCAGCCAGCAGATGTAAATAAAAGTGGCGATATTTCAGCCGATGCAGGATTTAAATAAAGGTGGCGATATTTCAGCGATGCAGGATTTAAATAAAGGTGGCGCTATTTCAGCCATACGAATGGAGGTAGAGTTTAACCTCGGAAGGCAGAATGGTAACCTTATACAATGCAAGAAATGCAGGATAGAGGTAGAGCTTAACCTCGGAAGGTCGAAAGGTAGCCTTATGCAATGCAGAGAAATGCAGATGGAGACAGAGCTTAGTCTCGGAAGGCAGACAGGTAGCCTTATGCAATGCAGAGAAATACAGATGGAGACAGAGCTTAGTCTCGGAAGGCAGAAAGGTAGCCTTATGCAATGCAGAGAAATGTAGATGGAGACAGAGCTTAGTCTCGGAAGGAAGAAAGATAGCCTTATACAATGCAGAAAGTAAAGGTGAATAGTAATGAAATCTCTTAGCTGATAGATGATAGCTGACAGCTGATTGCTGTGTTGTGGCTGCTGGGGATGTCGCGTATGGATAGCAATTGTAAATAGGTGATGATTATGAGAGTTGTGTTCCTGAAAAAGTATGAGTGTGTAATCGTATCTGATGATTTTATGTCTTGGGTGCCTGCATCCAAAGAAAAATAATGAGTTTTGTAAAGGGGGGAAGGTTAGCTCGTCTTCCCGTGCACTTTGCTTGTCCTGCTCGGCCCTTGTTTTCATTTGGGTAGCGTTGCTAAACAGAGCAACTTTGATAGTAGTCATGCATGATTAGTAAAAAAATGTAACGTAAATACACAATTAAAAAATATTTTTCTTTAGATGAACCGACGACTGCGACGCGGTTCAAGACATTGCAACCTCCCTCGCTCCGGAATTTTGAGGGTCCTCCTCAAAATTCTACCCTAGTTTACTGGGTTGGTGCTTCTGACGGTTGCGTGTGATGAATGGCTGAAAATCGCTTCGGAATTTTGAGGGTCCTCCTCAAAATTCTCCCCCAGTTTCCAATAGCGGGGGAAATGAAAATTTTATTGAACCCCTAAGGCTGCCTACGTATCCCCTGTTAAACGGGAATCAGGTCAGGCGTAGTTCAAATTACATCATAAAGAAATCATAAATGGCTACACATAATATCGTTTGACTGCATCTGAATTGATTGGCTTCGGCCAAACTTCTCCGTCCATTTCTGCAAGTATGAGGGCTCCTCCTGTTAGAACCCGGTGAACCATGTACGAACCCTGCCAGTTGGGAGAGAAGTTCCCTTGGATTCATCTTGATGTGGGAAGATTTTGTTCAACACTAGCTGTCCCGGTGTGAATCGTCTCGGCTTGACTCTTTTGTTTAAGGCTCTGGACATTTTGTTCTGATAAAGTTGACCGTGACAAACTGCATTCATTCTCTTCCCATCTATGAGGGCTAACTGCTTGTAGCGACTCTTTACCCATTCTGCGTCGTCGAGTTCTGCTTCCTGTATAATTCTCAACGAGGGAATTTCTACCTCGGTGGGAATGACTGCCTCTGTACCATAAACCAGCATATAGGGAGTTGCCCCGGTTGATGTGCGAACTATGGTGCGGTACCCCAATAAAGCAAGTGATAGCTTCTCGTTCCACTATTTATGCTTTTCTATCATTTTCCTTAGTATCTTCTTGATATTCTTATTGGCCACTTCTACAGCTCCGTTCATCTGATGCCTGTAGGCTGTAGAATTCTTGTGTTTGATCTTTAATGTTTCACACATTGCTTTCATCAGGTCACTGTTGAGATTGGAACCATTACCAGTAATGATCGACTCTGGGATGCCGAACCGGCAAACGATACGGTCGCGGACAAAGTCTGCCACGACTTTCTTAGTCACTGCCTTGTATGATGCTGCTTCAACCCATTTGGTGAAATAATCAATTGCCACTAGAATGAACCTGTGCCCGTTTGATGCGGCGGGCTTGATAGGTCCGATAACATCCATTCCCCAAGCGGCGAATGACCACGGTGAACTTGTTGCATTAAGCTCATTAGGAGGCACCTTTATCATGTCTGCGTGTATCTGATAGCGATGGCACTTTCGAACATACTGGATGCAGTCCGTTTCCATAGTCATCCAAAAATAACCAGCTCGGAGTATTTTCTTGGCTAAGACAAAACCGTTCATATGTGGGTCGCAGGTTCCTGTATGAATTTTTTTCCAATAGCCTGGATGCTTCCTTTACGTCGACACACCTTAACAATCCCAAATCGGGAGTTCTCCTGTACTGGATTCCTCCGCTGTGAAAGAAATTATTGGATAACCTTCGAAGTGTGTGCTTTTGAGTAGCGTTTGCAAGCTCTGATATTCTCCTGTTGCCAAATATTCCTTGATATCATGAAACCATGGTTTCCCATCCGCTTCTTCCTCGACATGAGCACAGTAAGCTGACTGATCATAAATCTTTACCGGGATAAGATCGACGAAATTCTTATCTAGATGCTGAATCATAGAGGATAGGGTAGCCAATGCATCGGCAAACTCATTCTGAACTCTGGGGACATGCTGAAACTCTGTCTTTGTGAATCTCTTCCTCAACTCCTGTACGTGATGCAGGTATGAGAGTATCTTGGAGTTCTTGGTTGCCCATTCTTCTCGGACTTGATGTATAAGTAAATCCGAATCTCCAATCACTAGCAACTCTTGGATGTTCATGTCAATGGCCATCTTGAGCCCTAAGATGCAGGCTTCGTACTCGGCCATATTATTGGTGCAGGGGAACCTGAGCTTTGCGGACACCGGATAATGCTGGCCGGTTTCTGATGCTAGGACTGCTCCTATGCCAACTCCTTTTAAGTTTGCTGCTCCATCGGAAAACATTCTCCAACCGTCATAGGATTCTGCAATGTCTTCTCCTATGAAAGATACCTCTTCGTCGGGAAAATACGTCTTTAGAGGCTCGTATTCTCCATCCACGGGATTTTCAGCAAGATGATCTGCCAGTGCTTGTCCTTTGATTGCCTTTTGAGTCATGTAAACAATGTCGAATTCACTCAGCAAGATTTGCCACTTGGCTAGCTTGCCAGTGGGCATGGGCTTCTGAAAGATGTACTTCAGCGGATCCATCCTCGATATGAGATAAGTAGTATAGGCCCAGAAATAATGCCTCAACTTCTGAGCTACCCAAGTCAGAGCACAATAGGTGCGCTCTAATAGAGAATATCGGGCCTCGTATGGGGTGAAATTCTTGCTGAGATAGTAGATGGCCTGCTCCTTTGTCCCCGTTTCGTCATGTTGTCCTAGAACACAACCGAATGCTCCATCCAATACCGCAAGGTAGAGCAATAGAGGTCTACCTGGTTCGGGCGGAACCAAAACTGGCGGTGTTGACTGGTATTCCTTGATTCTGTCGAAGGCTTTCTGACAGTCATCAGTCCATTTGGTAGCGGCGTCTTTCTTCAAGATCTTACAGATTGGCTCACAAATGACAGTGGACTGAGCTATGAACCGACTGATGTAGTTGAGTCTCCCTAGGAAACTCATCACGTCCTTCTTGTTCTTTGGCGGTGGCAATTCTTGAATGGCCTTAACCTTTGATGGATCCAGCTCTATTCCTCGGCGACTTACGATGAACCCAAGTAATTTTCCGACAGGAACCCTGAATGCACACTTGGCGGGATTCAGCTTCAAAATGTACCTTCTCAGTCTGTTGAAGAACTTCCTCAGATCTTCCATAAGGTCAGTGGCTCTCTTGGATTTGATGATGACGTCGTCTGCATACACCTCAATCTCTTTGTGTATCATGTCATGGAAGATAGTAGTCATGGCCCTCATGTATGTGGCCCCAGCATTCTTTAACCCAAATGGCATCATCTTGTAACAATACATCCCCTACAGCGTAATGAAAGCAGTTTTCTCCGCATCTTCCTCATCCACCCATATCTGATGATACCCAGCAAAACAATCGACGAATGACTGCAGTTCATGCTTGGCGCAGTTGTCAATTAGAATGTGTATGTTTGGCAAGGGGAAGTCGTCTTTCGGACTGGCCCGGTTGAGATCCCGGTAGTCGACACAGACTCTAACCTTCCCGTCCTTCTTCAGTACTAGCACGATGTTGGCTAACCATGTTGGATACTCTACTACCCTAAGAACCTTGGCTTTGACTTGCTTGGTGACTTCTTCCTTGATTTTCAAACTCATGTCAGGTTTGAATTTCCTGAGCTTTTGCTTTACCGGGGGACATGCATGATCGGTTGGCAATTTGTGAGCCACAATAGATGTGCTGAGACCGATCATATCATCATACGACCAGGCGAATATATCTTCATACTCCCTTAGAAATTCCTTGTATTCTTTCCTTTCTGATGGTGATAGATGAACACTGATGCGCGTTTCTTTGACATTCTCTGTATCTCCCAAGTTAACAACCTCAGTCTCGTCTAGATTGGACTTAGGTCTATTCTCAAAATCCTCAACCTCTTTAACAACCTCTTCTGGTATATCATCTTCTTCTGAGTCTATATCCGTTTGTTGCGTTGTCTCGTTGCAAGTCACAATCGTCGGTTCATCAAGATAAGTAATAGTAATGCTGTGTAAATAAATAAAGTAAACGATAAAAGGTAATAAGAGCGAGATTTATAAGAAACTGAAATGCTTTGATAAATTTCATAATTGTTTTGAACATTGGAGCTCTTATTTCGAAATTAAAATGCGGAAAGAAAGTCAGCAAAAATAAAGATGATGCATGGTGCTTTGTTCAGCCTTGCTACCCTGAAGCTTTCCGTGCCCTGGTGGTTCTAATGGACCAATTGTTGAGGCATGCTCCTCGGCTTACAGCTTGTATGGAAGGGCCTTCCTCCCCCTCCCCCTCGAAAATGACACAACAGTCCATATTATCATCTTCCAAAAACAAATTCCTCATTGCCGGTGCTTCCTCTTCTTCCGACCCATATATGACATCGGCTGGCTGGAAAGTCTGCTCCTGGCGAGGTATTGGATGCTCCAGCGGGTAGTAGGGACTACGCCATGGTGGCGACCAATGGTTGAACTCTTCCCAAGTGTATTCATATCCCAAACCAAAAGTGGTACCATGTTTCTTCAGCTTGATAGGTTTGGCGATTCCCTGGAGGTTCTTGCCGAGTCCCTTGTCAGGTTCGTATCCACACCAATTCAGTATACTTTCAATTTTGTCATCCCACCATTTATCCTTGTCCACGGTGTTGACTCGCTTAATGTGATGGTAGGTTTCTCCGCCTATCTTCCTTCTTCCTCCGATTGCTGGGATGTTCTGGCGACTGTATATGGGGTTGCTACCGTCGCCATGAATAATCACCCCTTGGTGATTCCACTCAATCTTCACTGCCTGGTGTAGGGTTGATGCTACAGCTCCAGCGGCATGGATCCAGAGCCATCCCAATAGCAAGTTGTAAGATGCTGGGACGTCTATTACTTGAAAGTCAACGTCGAACCAGGTCGGTCCCATTTGTAGACACAAACTGATTTCCCCAATAGTGGACCTTTGGGATCCATCGAGAGCTTTGACATTGATGGCTCCATCCTTGATCTCATGCAGGCTCTTCCCCAATGTTTTGAGAGTTACCAATGGACAAATATTGAGGCCGGACCCTCCGTCAATCAGAATCCTGGTGATGAAATAATCCTCGTACTGTACAGTGATGTGCAATGCATTGTTGTGGCTTAGCCCTTCCGGCGGCAGCTCATCTTCATGGAAAGTGATTTTATGACTCTCCAATACTTGCCCTAACATGTTTGCCATTTCTCCTCCAGTTATGTTGCTGGGTACATATGCCTCACTCAGTATCTTCATCAAGGCATTCTTATGTGCACCGGAGCTTTGCAGCAGAGCTAGGATGGAGATCTGTGGCGGTGTTTTATTCAGTTAATCAATGACTGAGTACTCCTTTGCTTGTATCTTCCTCCAGAGATCATCGGGTCCAGTTTCAATAGGTCGTCCAAGGGCCTGCTTACTTGATTCAGCTAAATGTTTCGGGGTATAAACCCTACCGGTTCTTGTCATACCCTGCGCCGCAACTGCTTCTCCGATTTTGGCTTTTCCTTTTCTCCTTGCCTTGGCTGTGTAATCCCAGGGGATGGTCTTCGTATGGAATGGCGCTATGGCTGACATTGCCACTGGGGTGGGTACCCTTGCTTTGGATGGTAACACAGCAACTTCAAATGGCGTAGGTGCCTTTGGGGACCCAAACTCGACCTCAATTGGTCCTGGCGTTTTTGCAGAAGGTGTTTCAAACTCAAGTGGTATGGACATGTTCACTTCAGCATCTCTAGAAGGCTGGATCTGGACTACAATCGGATTAAGTGTGGCTGTTGGTTTCTTTGGGTTTATCCTAGTAGCAATTAATTATTTCACTAAATGGGTTGAAGCAGCATCTTACAGAGCAGTGACCACGAAAGTCGTGGCAGACTTTGTCTGTGACCGTATCATTTGTCGATTCGGGATCCCAGAATCAGTCATTACTGACAACGGTTCCAACCTCAACAGTGATTTGATGAAAGCCATGTGCGAAACCTTCAAGATCAAACACAAGAATTCCACAGCCTACAGGCCTCAGATGAACAGAGCTGTAGAAGCCGCCAATAAGAACATCAAGAAGATATTGAGAAAGATGGTAGAAAAGCATAAGCAGTGGCATGAGAAGCTATCATTTGCTTGTTAGGGTATCGCACCACAGTCCGCACATCGACTGGTGCAACCCCCTATATGCTGGTGTATGGTACGGAAGCGGTCATCCCCGCCGAGGTAGAAATTCCATCCCTAAGAATCATACAGGAAGCAGAAATCGGCGATGCAGAATGGATAAAGACTCGTTTCGAACGGTTAGCTCTCATAGATACAAAGAGAATGAACGCGGTTTGCCATGGTCAACTTTATCAAAACAGAATGACCAGAGCCTTCAATAAGAGAGTCAGACCAAGATGGTTTACACCAGGGCAGCTGGTGTTGAAGAAAATTTTCCCGCATCAAGATGAAGCCAAAGGGAAATTCTCTCCCAACTGGCAAGGTCCATACATGGTTCATCGGGTTCTGACAGGAGGAGCCCTCATACTTGCAGAACTGGATGGAGAAGTTTGGCCAAAACTAATAAATTCAGATGCAGTCAAGCGATACTATGTGTAACCATTCATGATTTCCTTATGTAATTTGAACTACGTCTGACCTGATTCCCGTTTAAGAGGGGATACGTAGGCAGCCTTATGGGTTCGGTCACAATTCAATAAAATTTTCATTTCCCCCCCCCCCTCCCGCAATCGGAAACTGGGGCAGAATTTTGAGGAGGACCCTCAAAATTCTGAAGTAACTTCAGTCGATAATTGCAAGCAGCCGTCAGAAGCAGCAACCCACTAAGCTAGGGCAGAATTTTGAGGGGGACCCTCAAAATACCATAGCAAGAAAGGTCGTAATGTTTCGAGCCATGTCACAATCGTCGGTTCATCTAAAAAATATTTCTTAAATGTATACGTATGTCATATCTTTAACAAACTCATGCGTGTTTATTGTCGGAATTGCTTTGTTTAGCAACTCTAGCCGAGGGTACCCACAGTATCACCATAAACAGAGCCGAGCCAGTCAAGCGAAGTCCACAGGGATACGAACTAACCTTCCCCCCTCTACAAAACACACTATTTTTCTTTGGATGCAGGCACCCAAGTCGCAGATCATCGAATACATTTATACACTCATATTTTTTGGGAATACGACTCTCAGAACCATCACCTATTTACATTGGCTATCCGCACACAACATCCCCAGCGGCCACAATATCAATGTCAAATATCAGCTATCAGCTATCAGCTATGAATTTTTTATTATTACTATTCATCTTTCATCTTTTGCATAAGGCTACTATTCTGCCTTCCGAGGTTAAGCTCTACCTCCATCTGCATTGTTGCACTGCATAAGGCTACTATTCTGCCTTCCGAGGTTAAGCTCTACCTCCATCTGCATTCTTGCATTGCATAAGGCTACCATTCTGCCTTCCGAGACTAAGCTCTGTCTCCATCTGCATTTCCTGCATTGCATAAGGCTACCATTCTGCCTTTCAAGACTAGGCTCTGTCTCTGCATGGCTGAAATATCGCCACTTCATTTAAATTTTGCATCGGCTGAAAGAACGCCATTTTTACTTATGCCTTGCATTGGCTGAAATATCGCCACTTCATTTTAATCCTGCTTCGGATGAAAGATCGCCCCTGCATTTCATGGGCTGAAAGATCGCCAAATTGTCCAAAGGCATCATTGTTCAGAGGCACCATTTTCATAGCCCGAGAACGTCATGCCATGGCTCGAGGACCCCACTTTTATCTCTGCATCGCATTATTCAAGGGCATCATGGTTCGGAGGCATCATTCTCATAGCCCGAGAGCATCATTTCATAGCCTGCGAATACTTTATTATGTGTTTCATGGCCCAGGACACCATAGTCCGAGGACGTCATCCTAACCGTCCAAAGACAGCATTCATGGTCCAACGGGAACTTGCATCACGTTTAAATTCACGCACAATATATGTTGGTATTATTCATTTGCAGGTACACCGGCTAGCAACGGCCGTCTCGGCAGGAGCAATCCTGCTCCCGTTCCCGCAGCCTATCAGACTCTGACCATCCTTCTCAACCTGAACATCGCGCCCTTCTTGGAAAATCTCCATCGACATATTCCGTCGACGGACCCTGAACTACATATGGCCGGATTCCTGTAAGACCAGGGATATGTAGGCAGCTCAGGAACCAGGGCTCGGTCAAAAATTTTCAAACCGTTTCATTCGGTCAAAATTGGCCATTATGTCTTTACCCGACAACTCTTTCATCCTTCCTGGGTAAAGAGTGGCAGTTGTTGATACCCAATTTTTCCCTATGTATTTTATATGCAAAATGCTTTCAAAATAACATGTACGTGCTATATAAGCATGCCCAAGTGTTTTGGTATTTTTTTTTTCTAATTTTTAAAAGATTTTAAAATCAATTTATTATCCATTTTAGCAGTACAAAAGCTAGTAATTATTCCCAAAACTATCAATTTTTGTGAATAATTTATTTTATTCTCATATTTATACCAAAATATAGTTAAGGTGATTTTTGTATATTTTTACAAATTTATCTGGTATTTTTAAAGCTAAATTGCATACAATTGCAATTTTAGCCTATTTTAAGATTAATAGCATTTCTATAATTGTAAAATTGGTTTCAATATTTTCTAATTAATATTTATATATTATTAATTGGTTCAGTACTTTTAATTTGCTTTTAAAATCATTTTTACTATTTTTATAAAATAAAAGGGGTAAAACTGGCTATTTAAAATTTGGCCTCATTTCGTTTCAATTGCAGCCCATTTGCATTTCAATTATAGCCACATTAACCACCCCTAATTGACCCAATTTGAATCCCAACCAGGCTAGCCCAATTCCGTATCCTTAACCCATTTAACTACCCGACCCAAGCCTCCTTTAATCTAGACCGTTGATCAATTTGATCAACGGTCACGATCTCCCCTTTCCATTTTTAATTCCCCAAACCATACCCTATTCCCCCATTTTGTTTAGTCCGCCGCCCTTGAATACTCTCCACTCTCAAAACTCTCTTGAAGGCTCTTCGGAACCCTAGCCCGTCTCCGACCCTTTTCCACCGTACTTTCACCGGAATCCATGGCTTCTCAGGCCATGGATGGTCTATACTCACCCCTCTCCACCATTAGACCTTGGTAGTTCGAGGTTTTGAAGTTTTACTTTGATGGTTCTCTCTCAGATCTTCTCAGATCTTTGGTCCTATGGCTTCTCCGGCCATGCTCCGGCATATTCAAGCACGAGAAGCCTGATTCCTGACCTCTTCGACTCAGGATCTGACATTTCCAAGCCTTTCTCGTTTCTAGGGTTTCTCCGAAACCCTAAGTTGTTCGAGGTTTTTCTCTGTTTATTTTCTTAGATCTATGGTATGTTTGTGTTCTACTGGACCTCTAAATTGTTTTCCCCAAATTTTCTTTTCAAAATTGTTATTTTTCGATGTAGGGTTTCTGAAAGGTTTTCAAAAAATATCTTTCTGATTCTTGTTGTTCTTTCCTTTTTGTGTGTTGTCTATACTATGCTCGTATATTTTCTGTTACTACGCGTGTGTTGTTCTTCTGCTTCTTCTTTTCCTACTATACATGTTACTCATGTGCTCACATGCTAATCCTTGTTATGTTACTCTTCTACTATATGTGTTTACTATTGAGTTCTTTGATTTTGTTTGCTTTACTAGACTCTATTTGTGTTCTTGCTAAGCATGTTTCATCACTGTGGCTTAAGTTTACACCACCTCTCTTTTCCTCTGAGCTTGCTTAAGTTTTGACTTTTCTAAAACATGCTCTTTTATGCTCTTAAATCAGCTTTCTTTCTTTGTTGTTTCAAACTTGCTATCTTATTTGTTTTGTTTCTCATGAGGCTCTGAAACAGACTTTTGAGTCTGTTTCAATGGCTTGCCTTCTCATCTCTATGTCTGATTCGATTTTTTTTGGGGTTTTCTTTGGCAAGTCTGATTTGGTGTTTGGACTAGGGTTCTGCATTGGAACCCTGGACTCTCAGACTCACTATGAGTCTACAAACTGAACTTGTTTTTCCCTTTGCTTATGATTCTGAACCTTTCAATATTAGACTCTTTTCTGAGTAACATGACGACCCCTTTTGTTTGATTTGTCTGCTTTATATATGAGAAGTTCTTCTTTCAAAAAAGGTTTTGCCAACTACTAATTGATTCTCAATTCCTTTAATAGGGTTTGACTGATTGTTACTGATTTTCTCTAATTGAACCATCTTTACCTTTTCTCGACTTGGTTCATTCGAACAAAGCCTGCCACTTTGATTTTACTGGTTGTTTGATTGATTCCCTTTCCTTATTTCACACAAACCGTATACCATTGGACTTTTGCCTTAAATAACTTCTATGTATTTACCCTTTATTGTACTGCCTGGAAAATATTTTTTCAAATCCCTTTCCTTAATTGTTTTTACCCGTTTGAAATCAGAATCCCTTAATTAAAGGGAGATTGATTTCAATGTTATTTCCTTACCTTGTTCTTACTTGTTTGCTGCACTATAAAAGGGGCTCGACCCTTCAGCACTAAAACAACTTTTGAACTTTTGAACTTTTGAATCCTAAGTTCAATACTCATACTCTCACACGCATACTCTCAATCACAATATTCTTTCAATTATCTACTCTCTTCTGAGACTTTTGTACTGCTTTGCTTGCAACTTGGCTTTTCAAGACTGCTGTTTTACTTATTTGTTTTCCCTAAAACTGGTATGTCCCAATTTAATTTCAGCTCTTTCCCTATGTGTTTACTTTACAGTTTCCATGTTCTGGTTTACTTTATTGTTTATACTCTGTATTAAGCATGTTCTTTCTTTTATGTTTACTGCTTGCTATAAAATCCCCATACCACCATTCCCCTATGTGTGTTGAGTTAAAGTTCATGGCCTGGCAGCATCCAAATTGCTGCCCAAGTCTGAACCTGACCTTCAATAGGTCCTAACTCCCAAACTCAGGCTGACAGGCTGGTCAAGGGTGTGCCGGCATCCTAATTGCTGGGCATGACCACTAGTTTGTCATGGCTTTCCCTAATTCCCCTTCTATTGCACTTACACCTATTCTTAGACTCTAAGTTCTGCCCCCCTCCTATGAGCCTTGCCTTGGGGACCTTGAGTTCCCTCTGAACTTGGACATTTGAGGGTTGGCCCTTCCACACTGCACTACAATCTGATCCTGCAAATGTAATTGGGTGTGAGCACTGCCTGGAGTTCATGAAGCTCATTGGAACTTTGACACACCCAAATGATGAGAAAGGCTTTGGAAATCTGACCTTTTGAAGTTGGTTTATCTCATGTTTCAGACTAGGAGTCTGAATTAGGCTCTCCTTGGTTGGAACTTTAATTTCTGATGTAATTTTTTCTTTTATTTTTATTTTTTCTTGATTCATTCGGGTTCTAATAATTTGTAATAACTATTGGGGTGTATAGTGAAAATGGGAGGGTCACTCATGTTATGCATGTGGGTAGACATCATGCTTTAGGTATTTATTTCTGCAATCACAGCCTGTTCTTTTATCGCTTATGCATCCACATATAGAAATCCTGCCTATAAGTTTATGCATCCACATAAAGAAATCCTGCCTACAAGTTTATGCATCTACATATAGAAATCTTGCCTATAAGTTTGTTTCATTACTGCATTAGAAATCCTGTCTATAAGTTGTTTCATTACTGCGTTAGAAATCCTGTCTATAAGCTATGCATTTCATTAGATATCATGTCTATAAGTCTCTGCACTTCTGCATATAAAAATCATGATTATAAGTTTCCTGCACTTCTGGACATACACATGTCATTAGGCAAACAATCCATAGGTTAAAAAATAATCAATTGCATCTTAGATACCATGCTCTTAGGATTCCTTCACTTACATAACCGTTTTAGAATCAATAACGCTTAGAATTCATGCCTATAGGAGCAATCGTTTAAATCTGGTTCACCCACAAAGTCTAAAATCAGTAATAATGTTGTTAACATCCGCAGAATTGGTTTATTTCTAAAGTCAGTAATCTTCTTTAAAATAAGTATGTTTGACCTTGTTAGATATCATGCCTATAGGTTTCACCTAGGCAAACCATTAGGTAATCAATTAATTATACCAGTCTTTAATAATTACAACCAGCAGGCAGGCCTAATTCGGACTTCTTATCTGAAAATATGTGATAAATCAGCCACCCCCTTTACATAACTTTAATTAAAGACCAAACCAGTACTTCCAAGTCATGCTAAACAATTTCTGTTTTGAATGAGGAGGCCTATTTGAGCCTTAACTGCTATGTGTTTTCCCCCTTAACTGCTCTTATGTGTTTTGTTTGTCGCACTAGATTTTGTCCTTTTTAAACTTCAAAAGCCAATATCCCTTCCCTCTAGGATTAGTAGTCCTAACTTCCTCCGGGACTGATAGGATTGGGGCGGGTAGTAGCATGCAATAAGTAACGAGACCATTTCGCGCTTTAGTACCTTAATGGGGTGGGAAAGGGTAGACATGGATATGATGATCACGCGATAACACCACATGTATAGTTGGTTACCGGGTGTTGCGTGGGTGATCCATGTTATTTATAAGCCTAGGACCCCCTCCCTCCTTATGTGTTTACTTCTCTCTTTCAGAATTTTTAAATTGCAGTTTTCAGTTCTTTTAAACCTTGCCCTTTGCTTTAATCACTTAAAAAAATCTCATTAAATGTCCAAGTACTTTTTTTCTCTCCCAAATTATCGCCCCATTTCATCCCTTTGCCTGATTATTTGTATCGATTATTTGACTCCTATTCTTCTGCACTCGTATATTCTTTAAATAAATTGTGAAATTGCTTAGTCCCAAATTTCAGCTCGTTTATTTAACTTTTATACTTCCCCTACTTGCAATTGTTAAATGAGAATTGTCTTGTATGTTTATTTGTTGTTTATATTTAAAGTCACAATTGTAGCATGGCCGGGAACCACACTAGTGGACTTGGGGGTGCCTAACACCTTCCCCCTGAGATAATTTCAAGCCCTTACCCATTCTCTGGTTCTTCTTCTCTTCATTTCTTTCTTAGTGTCCTAATGCACTTAATCATTAGATGGCGACTCTTCTAAATCTCAAACCCAATTCCCAAAAGGAAAAGAGTTGTCCGCCCAAATGTCGTAAACCCGATTTCGCCTTTAGAAAAAGGGGGCATCGACACTTATGAGCTTGCCTTACCTCCCAGCCTAGTAGGAGTTCTTCCAGTTTTTCATGTTTCGATGCTTCGAAGATATCACGGTGATCCGTCTCACGTGTTGGATTACAGCTCAGTCCAGTTGGACAAGGATCTATCTTATATTGAGGAGCCAGTGGCTATTTTGGACAGGCAGGTTCGAAAGCTGAGGTCAAAAAAAATTGCATCAGTAAAGGTTCAGTGGCGGGGTCAGCCGGTCGAGGAGGCGACTTGGGAGACCGAGGAGGATATGCCCAACCGTTATCCCCATCTTTTCACCACTTCAAGTATGTCTCTATGGTCGTTCGAGGATGAACGATTGTTTTAAGAGGGGGAGGATGTAACAACCCGACCAGTCATTTTGAGAGTTAGAGCCTCGATCCTCTATAACTACTGCTCCTGGATCTATTTCTGCTATTTTAACTTGCCTGGAGGTTTCATTTTGATTTTTGAAGTGTTTTGGGACACTTAGTCCCTAAATGGAAGCTTAAGTCTTAAAATTTGGACCGTAGTCGGAATAGTGTGAATACGGTTCTGGAATGGAACTCTGTCGATTCCGTTAGCTCCGTTGGGTGATTTTGGGCTTAGGGGCGTATCCGGATTGTGTTTTTATGGTCCGTAGCTCATTTAGGCTTGAAATGGCGAAAGTCAAATTTTTGGATATAGGAGTCAGAATCCGATTCCGGAAGTTGGAGTAGGTACATAATGTTGATTATGACTTGTATGCATAATTTGGGGTCAATCGGACGTGATTTGGTTGGTTTCGGCATCGGTTGTCGAATTTAGTAGTTTCAAGTTCATTAAGTTTGGATTGGTGGATGATTTGTGTTTTTAGCATTTTCTGATGTGATTTGATTGTTTGAATGAGTTCGTATGGTATTTTAGGTTTGGTTGGTATGTTTGGTTGAGGTTCCGGGGGGCCTCGGGTGTGTTTTGGATGCTCAACGGGTTGAAATTTGGACTTATGCAATTGCTGAAGATTTCTGGTGCTGGTGTAATCGCACCTACGGAGTGGTCACTGCAGGTGCGTGCCCGTAGAAGCGGGACTTGAATCGTAGAAGAAACTTGGGGTGAGTGGAGCAGAGCCCACAGGTGCAAAGGATTTCCCGCACCTGCGATGGTCGTAGAAGCGGAGAGTTGGGCGCAGGTGCGAGCTTGGTTCCGCAGGTGCGATGTAATTTCCGCACCTGCAACATGCTCAGACGCCATCAGTGATCGCAGAAGCAGAGGTAAGCTGAGTAAGTCATTTCCGCAAAAGCGGAGGATTTACCGCAGATGTGGTACCGCAGAAGCGAAGAAAGGTTTGCAGATGCGGTTTGGCTGGCAGAAAAAGGGCAAAATCGAGGGTTTGATTCATTTAACTATTTTTGGACATGGGAGCTCGGGCTTTGGCGATTCTTTAAGGAATTTTCAGAGAGAGTGTTGGGGTAACGATTCCTTACTCGATTTTGGTTATATTTCATTAATCTATTGTTGTTTTGTTCATTTAATCAAGGATTTTGAGTGAGAATGTTGGGAAAATGGGGGAATAGTTCCCCAATCGAATTTCTGAGTTTTGAGTGGGAATTTGACATCGAATTTGGATAATTTTGGTACGAGTGAACTCGTGAGTCAATGAGTGTTCATAATTTGTGACTTTTACCCGATTTCGAGACGTGGGTCCGGGGAGGCTTTCTGGGAGTTTTTCTAGTTTCTTGCCTTAGCTTTGATTTCGTTAGCTAGATTAGTTTCTTGTAGCTATATTTACATTATGTAATTGGTTTTGGCTAGATTTGAGCCATTCAGAGTCGGATATTCGTGGAAAGAGCATTGTTTCGGATCGATTGAGCTTGGTTCGAGGTAAGTGGCTTGCCTAACCTTGTGTGGGGGAACTCCCCTTAGGATTTGGTACTGTTTGTTATACGAGCGCCGTGTACGTGAGGTGACGAGTACGTACATGGGCTATTTGTTGCAAAACTCCATTTTTCACCAAGTCATAACCTGTTTCTGCTTGTTTGAACTACACTAGCATATGTAACTATCTTCTTTAAATTATAAAAGCATGCCTACGTGTTTGAACTGCGTATTTGAACTCTGTGCAGCATGTTTAGTGAAATTACCTGCTCCCTTTGATTTGAACTCAGTCTAAACTGTAGGTTTTCTTGCTATAACTATTGTTGATATTGGTTTAGCCGCATATTTACTTTGGGACTACGGAACGGTATTTCGAGAGACCCCCCTGCACATTTATGTTTGGGACTACGGGACGGTATCCCGGGAGATCCCCTGTTGTTATCCCAGTGTTCTGAGCTGTTGACTTTCATTAATTCTATTCCTGTTAGATTTCCGTTTTTACTTTTACTGTGATATTTCATTTTGTCTTATTTTATTATATTTATACCAGTAGGGCCCTGACCTGACCTCATCACTACTCGACCAAGGTTAGGCTTGGCACTTACTGGGCACCGTTATGGTGTACTCATGCCCTTTCCTACACATGTTTTCTGTGTGCAGATCCAGGTACTAGCTATCAACCTCAAGTCTAGTTGCGTGGTTGCTGCTTCAGGAGACATCAAGGTACATCTGCCCGCATCCGCAGACGTCGGAGTCCCCTTCTATCCCCTTGTGTTAATTTCCCCCTTGTTTTCTTCATACATTAATGTATAGAGCAGTTAGCACCTCTTAGAAGCTTGTGATTAGCGACATTCCGGGTTTCGGGAAAATGATTACTGTATATGCCGAGTGGCACCGTTTCTGCTTATTAATAATATCTGTTAGCTGTTATCATTGTGTTTTCATTTCATTTTCGCAATATTAGGCTTACCTAGTCGTAGAGACTAGGTGCTGTCATGACAATTCACGGAGGGAGAAACTGGGTCGTGACAATGCATCTTGTCTATTTCTTTAGTTGCCTTTTCCTTGTGGAATTCATCAAAAATCCAATATGGGAAATACTGGCCGGACATATGCCTTTTCAATGTCGGCATAAATCCAATATGGGAAATACTGGTTGGACATATCCTCTTTTGCTGCCAAATTTCTTCTCAAGATTGCTAT
Source organism: Nicotiana attenuata (assembly GCF_001879085.1). Taxonomy (NCBI): domain Eukaryota; kingdom Viridiplantae; phylum Streptophyta; class Magnoliopsida; order Solanales; family Solanaceae; genus Nicotiana; species Nicotiana attenuata. The sequence goes on along the minus strand of NC_031989.1, from coordinate 92,166,969 downwards.
CTCAATCAGTAGTATACTGTATCAATCCAACCAGTTATTTTGAGTTCTAGAACCCTATTCCCATATTTGATATTTCCTATAGGTTTTATTTGATGTTTTATGACTCGTGGGGATTGATGGTTTGGTTCCCGAGGAGTTCAGGGGTGATTTGGAACACTTAGTTCCTAATTTGAGGCTTGAAGTTGGAAGAGTTGACAAAAGTTAATATTATGAGTAAACGACCCCAGATTGGTGATTTAAAGGTGCCAATAGGTTTATGATATTTTGGACTTGTACGTATGTTTAGTTCGGATCTCCGGTGGCCAGGGGTTGATTCGGCATTTCTAGTCGAAAGTTGAAATTTTGAACTTAAGAGAATTGAGACTTTTAGTATGATGTGCGATTCTTGATTTTGATATTATTATTGGTGTTTTGGGTCTTCGAATAAGTTTGTATACGGTATGCAAACTTCTTAGGTTGATAGGACGGGGTCCGGGGCTGGAGGGTGGTCGGGAGAGCTCAGGTTAGTTTTGGGATGGTTCGAATCATTTTGAGCTAAGTTGGATAGTTGGTTTTCTGCTGTTAGTGATGTGAATCGCAATTGCGTATGGTTTTGGGGAGGGGGGAGGGGGTGTTGTTCTACGCGGTCGCGTGGGAAGGCTTGTGATCGCGAATTGTTGGCTAGTGCGGTAGCGCAGTAGGTTGATTTGCAATTGCGTAGTAGGCTTCTAGGGGCAGGGGTTTTCCCTTCGCGTTTGCGTGCCGAGGGACGCGATCGCATAGCTGGGGCCAGACGGTGCATGCGATCGCATGGGCCTTGTCACGATCGTGATTAAGGATTTCGGCCCAAGGGTATTTAATGTCCAAATTTAAGGATTTAGCTCATTTTTACCATTTTGAGATTAGAGATCGAAAAGAGGCGATTTTTGAGGAGATATTTACCCTAATCTTGAGGGTGAGTAATTTTTACTTGGTTTTGATTATATATATCATGATTTCCCATGAATATTTACACCTAAAATATAAAATCTAAGAGTAAGATTTAGGGCTTCTGTCCACAACTTAAGAGAATATATTTTGGGATTTTGAATACTGATTTGGACTCAGATTTAGGAACTATTTAGATTCGTGAAAGTATGGGTCAACAGGATTTACCCCTGGACACGAGTTTTGACCATGTGGGCTCGAGTTGACTTTTGTTGACTTATTGAGATTTGATTAAAGATTGAAATTTTATTTTTTAGAACTGATTTCTATGACTTCATCTGACCTCGTTAACTATTTTTTGGCTAGATTTGGAGCATTTGGAGGTCCCAGTTAAGGAAAGGGCATATTAGAAGTTAGGCTTGTTCAGGATAAGACAAGTCTCATGTCTAATCTTGTAAAGAGAAAATTTTCTTCAAATTGGACTTATGTGCTACTCCCTCCTTTCCAATACATGTGAACCTGTTTGACTGGGCACGAAGTTTAAGAAAAAATGAAGACTTTTAGAATTTGTGGCCCTAAACAAGTCAAAAGGGGCCCAGAGTATTTGTCCGGTTATAAAAGCTTCTCATTAAGGGTAGAATTGTAAGTTTAAGCTAAATTGTTACCAAATTTAGAAAGAGGTCATTTCTTTTTGGAGCGGACCAAAAAGGAAATAGGTTCACATAAACTGGAACAGAGGGAGTACATTTTACATGATTTAAGGGTGGCGTATATACGAGGTGACGAGTGTATATACATACACTATGCTTATACCATGTTTGAGGTAGTTTTAAACTTCTTTATATCTTGTTTGGTTGTATGTTCTTCTTAACTCGTGCTTTATTTGATTGTATGAAAACATGAGCAATTAACGTGTTGGAGATCTATGTTTTAGACATTTGATATCTTATATGAGCATGATAGACTATTCTTCAGATGTTAATATATTTGATATAGCCGTAGTCATACTTTTTATCATAAATACACATCTGCATCTTTATTTATTATATCCTTGTACATCTTACTAATTATTTCTTGAGTATATGCTTACATCATTATACATGGAGATCTTGATAAGGATTCATATGAGTATGGTACACTTGGACACTATGAGGATTCATATGAGTATGGTACATTTGGACACTATGAGCAAACTGATAATTGTTACGGCATGAGATTTCTTCTGTGAGGTTATTGTGATATTGATATTGTTATAGCGCGGGATTTCTGTCTGTCACGACCCAAAATCCAATTAGTCGTGATGACACCTAACCCAACCCGCTAAGTAAGCCAATTTAGCAATAATCCAATTTTAAATGAGATTTACTGAGAAAATAATGATAAAATAACTGAACTTTTATACAACAACCCAAGGACTGGTAGTACAAATCATGAGCTTCTAATATTTAGAGTTTTGTAAAAGCTAAACTAGAATAATTACCACATCTGTTTGGATTGTACATGAACAATATTCAAATCTAAAGCTACCAAGGACAAGTGATAGCCATAACTGGAATGCAGGTGCATCTTCAATGCCAGTTCCTGCCATAAACAGCAGCAACAACTTCAAGATCTGCACGCAAGGTGCAGAAGTGTAGTATGAGTACAAGCGACCTCATGTACTCAATAAGTATTCTAACTAACCTCGGTGAGGTAAAATTATCAAGAACTATAGATGATACTCACTAACACCTATGCAGTTCATAATTTCAACAAGTATAGAACAGTACATGATCAAAATAGGAAATCTAAGGTAAAACCACTTTGAAGCTAACAATTCTTTGTTTTAAAGTGTTCTGCTCAGTCAACAATCCAGCATATAAGGAAGATATGCAAGTAAAATCAGATAAACAATCAAGGAAATTTCAAGTAAAGATGAAATGAAATAACCAAATATCAGTCCACTGCGGCGTGCAACCCGATCCAATAACAGTAACCAGCTCTCCCAAAGCTCACATAAACCAGAAACCCGTCGGTTTTTCATAATCCGCCTGTACCCCATCAAGAAAGAAACATGAGAGGGTGACCCTAGGGGAATGGATCTGTATCCACACGCTGCACGGACAACTCACGTTCTAATAATATCAATCCCACAGACAAATCACGTGTTGCACGGACGACTCACGTGTTGCACGAATAACTCACATGATAATAATATCAATCCTCCTGGCATGGTTACAGCCACAATATCATAATCCGCCCGGCATAGTCAAATGCATAACAACACAATCCGCCTAGCGTGGTCACAAGCACAGTATCATAATCCGCCCGGCATGGTCACGTGCATAACAATACAAGCCGCCAGGCGCGGTCACATGCACAATATCATAATCCGTCTGGCATGGTTACAAGCATAACAACATAATCTGTCCGACGTGGTCACAGGCATTCAGTCCAATCATATCAGAAAGGAGTAAATAAACAAGAATACATGTATGTGATGAATAAATAACAAATATCATGCACCTGGACTGGTATTAATGACACGCTAATGTGTAGGCATGTGTAGAGTGTGCCATCATAGCTCAAATCGGCAATTTCATAATAGAATAGCATTTATCAAGTTCATTTAGGGATTAAACATCTATGTAGCGTCAAATACGACTCAAATTATTCACACAATGTTACAAATATGAGAAATATCATAGCTTAAATCTTAACAGACAATTCTACGCTTATCATAGCCTAAACACAACCCGAGCATGGATAAATACCCCTAGTGTCAGCACATGGGTTCAAACCCCACGCATGCGCGAACCGATAGCACGTAGCTATCACAAATAATTCAGGCAACTAGTGCCTTAAATAAGATACTTACCTCAAACAAGCCAAGACAAGTACCGAGCAAGCCAAACGACACTCTAGAAATGTCACCCCGCACGTATCCACCTCCGAACGGCTCGAAACTAGCTAAAAGCAACTCAAAAACATCAAATAATACCTGAGGAAACAATCCCAATGATAAAGGTCGAATCTTTACACTTTTAAGCAAAGTCAACCAAAAAGGCAAACTCGTGCCCGCATCTCAAAGCCCGAAAAAACTTACAAAATCCAACAACCCATTCAATTATGAGTCCAACCATACTAATTTTACTCAAAGCAGACTCCGAATCGATGTTCAAAACTCAGAAATTCACTTTATGAAATTTTAGACGAAAACCTCAAATTTCTCTTTGAAATCATCAATCAAATGCCAAAAAATGAAGACGGAATCACGAAATAAAATATAAAACACTTACCCCAATTTTTGTGGTGAAAATCGCCTCAAAAAATACCTCAATCCTAGCTCCATAGCTCAAAATATGCTAAAATAAACTCAAAATCCCGAAATTTTGATTTTCTAATGCATTGCCAGGGGTCCCTCTTCGCGATCACGATTCCCAACATCGCTATCACAATTTAAAAAATATTTCAGATCAATTTTTACCCTTCGCAATCGCAAACATTCCCCCTCGATCGCAATGAATAAATTCCAACAAGCTTGCCTAACTTTTCCAGATAGCCTCTAGTATAATGGCTACAACTTTTCATACAAAACTCAAAATAACAATTAGTTTGATTATATGGAAAGTAGACACCAAGGACTACAACTTTCATTTTTAAATCATCTCCAAATTCCTTATAGATTGCAAGATATAAGCTTCAAAATTCAGCTCAATGACAACAGAATTTCTTCTTCGCGAACGCGAAGAAACCTCCGCGAATGCGATTCACAAGTTCCATTTTTCCATTTTACTCATCACGAATGCGACCCAAAGTCTGCAATCACGATGCACACTGCTGTAGCGAAAACCACTAAAAATGGCCTAGAAATGGTCCAAAACCACCCCGAAACTCACCCGATCCTCCCGGGACCCCGTCCGGACATACCAATAAGTCTCAAAACATATTACGGACCTACTCAATGCCTCAAATCACACATATTAACATCAAAACCATGAATCATCGATCAAGATCAATCTCTTAAGTTCATAAACTTCTAATTTCGAACCAAGCGTCAGATCTAAGCCTGACCAATCCGGAATGAATCCAAATTTTTCATACAAGTTCCAAATGACATAACGAACGTATTCCAACTCCTGAGACAATAATTCAAACCTGATATCATCAAAGTCAACTCATGGTCAAACTTATGAACATTATTATAAACTTTTAAATTACCAACTTTCACCAAATAGTGCCAAAACCTTCTAAATTCAAATGCGAATCTGGGCATACGCCCAAGTCCAAAATCACCATCCGAACCTAACGGAACCATCAAAATTTTGATCGGAGGTCAAATACTCAAAAGTCAAACTTTGTAAACTCTTCCAACTTAGAGCTTCAAATATAAAATTTATCCTTCCAAACTAATTCTGAATCACCTGAAAACCAAAATAGATGATACACACAAGTCATGATACGTCATACGGAGCTACTCATACCATCAAGCCACCGAGCAAAGTGAAAATTCTTAAAATGACCAGTCTGGTCGTTACACTGTCATCGGTGCTTGGATATCGATCGATCCCTCTAGAGTCAGGTAATTCCACATGTTACGTTGGCCCCTATGGTGAAGATAATACGCGTATCGTATTGAAACACACGGGACATGTTAGATCTTGTTGGAGCACATGGGACATGCTGGACTATGTTGGAGCACATGAGATACACTAGATATTGATTATGATTGAGTCATGAGCATGTATGATCACACTAGACTCATGTTAGGAGTATTTATATAGGTGTTTCTTAGTGCATATCATTTTTATACGCAAACATGGAAATTGAATTATGTTTTGGTTACCTTGTTTTGAGAAGCATGTTTGCCATATCTCTAATCTGTGCACTTTCTTGCTATATCTATTTTTCTTGGTTAATTACTATGAAATCATGTTATTATGATCAACTGATCAGACTATGAAGGTTAGTATCATGATTTTGTCAAAGTCTCGCTACTACTTTATCGAGATTGGACTTGATACTTACTAAGTATGTGTTGTTTATGTATTCATACTACACTTTTGCATATCTTGTGCAGATTCTGGAATAGGCACTCGTGGATCCTAGGAGGGTGCACAATAGCCGACTTAGTAGACTCGAGGTAGTGTTTCTTGATCGATCACAGACCCTTGAAATCACCTTCTTCTCATTATCATATTGTTTATCTATCCAAATCGTACTCCATATTTTATGAGACAATTGTGTATCGTCTTAGTAGAGTTGTAAGAGTTGAAGGAGCAATTGCAAGATTTGCTTGATAATGAATTCATTAGACCGAGTGTTTCTCCTTGGGATGCATCGGTGTTGCTTGCGAAGAATAAGAATGGTACTATGAGGATGTGGATAGATTATAGGAAGTTGAACAAGGTCACTATCAAAAACAAATATTCATTACCTCGAATTGATGACATTTTTTATCAGCTTCAAGGTGTTAGGGTGTTCTCTAAGATTGACTTGAGATCGGGTTATCATCGGTTAAAGATTAGGGTTTTGGGTATCTCTAAGACACTGTTAGGACTCATTAAGTTCATTATGAGTTCCTGGTAATGTCATTTGGCTTGACTAATGCTCTAGTGGCATTGCTGGATTTGTTGAACGGGGTGTTCAAGCCTTATTTGGACTCTTTCATGATTGTGTTTATTGATGACATCTTTATTTAATCTCGTAGTAGGGAGGAGTATGAGCAGCATTTGAGGATTGTGCTTCAGACTTTAAAGGAGAAGAAGTTGTACGCTAAGTTTCTAAGTGTGAGTTTTTGTTGAACTCAGTTGCATTCTCGGTTAACATAGTGTCTTGTGATGGTATTAAGGTTGACCTCGAGAAGATTGAGATGGTTTAGAGTTGGCCTTTACCTACTAAACATATAGAGATCAAGAGTTTCTTGGGTTTGCCATTTTACTACTGTTGTTTTGTGGAGAGGTTTTCATTCATTGTAGCTTCATTGACTAAGTAACTCAGAAGGGTGTTTTTTGTAGATAGTTTGATGAGTGTGAGAAGATCTATCAGAAGCTCAAGACTGCTTTGGCTACAATCAAGTATTGGTGTTAGCCACAAGGTCAAGTCCATACACTGTGTATTGTAATACTTCACGTGTTGGCCTTGGTGAGGGGTTGACTCAGAATGGAAAAGTGATTGCTTATACTTTACGACAATTGAAACCCCATGAGAAATATTATCCAATTCATGATTTGAAGTTGCAGCGATTGTGCATGCACCTATGATTTGGAGGCATTATTTGTACGATGTGTCATGTGAGGTTTATACTGGTTGCAGAGTCTTCAAAACTTGTTCAAGTAGAAGGTTTTGAATTTGAGGCTGCGGAGGTGGCTTTAGTTACTTAAGGAGTATGATATCGCTATCTTGTATCATTGGGGTAAGGCGAATGTGGTAGCAAATGCCTTAAGGAGAAAGGCAGAGACTATGGGTGGTTTCATATTTATTTCAGCTGAGAAGAGTCCTTTGGCTATAGATCTGCAGGCATTGGCTAATAGATTTGTGAAATTGGATATTTCAAAGCCTAATAGAGTTCTTGCTTGTGTTGTTGCAATATCGTCTTTGTTTGAGGGCATTAAGACTTGCAAGTATGATGATCCTTATTTGTTAGTGCTTAGGACATAGTGTAGCAAGGTGGTGCCAAGAAGGTGGTTATTGGAGATGATGGTATTATGGGACTTCATGGTTGCCATTCTGTTCCTAATGTTGATAGTTTTATAGAGTTGATACTTCAAGATGCTAGTAGTTTGCGGTATTCTATTCATCCAAGTGCTACGAAGATGTAACATGATTTGAAGCAGCACTATTAGTAGTGGAGAATGAAAAAGGATATCATTGAACATGTTTCACGGTGTTTAAATTTCCAACAAGTTAAGTATGAACATTAGAAATCAAGTGATTTTATTCAGAAGATGGCTATACCAAAGTAGAAGTGGTAGCATATCACTATGGACTTTGTGGTAGGTTTACCATGCACTTTGAGGAATTTTTATACTATTTGGGTCATTGTGGATAGGTTTACCAAGTCCGTGCATTTCATACCAGAGTTGACTACTTATACGTCGAAGAGGTTGGCCCAAATTTACATCAGGGAGATAGTTCGTTTGCATGGTGTACTTGTTTCTATCATTTCAGACCACGATACTCAATTTATATCTTGCTTTTGGAGAGCGGTTCATCAGGAGTTGACTACACAGGTAGAGCTTAGCACAGCTTCTCACCCACAAATGGATAGTTAGTTCGAGCGGATAATTTAGATTTTTGAGGAAATGTTGCGAGCTTGTGTGATTGACTTTGGAAGCCAGTGGGGTCAGTTCTTGCCTTTGGCAGAGTTTGCTTACAACAACAACTATCAGTTCAGCATTCAAATGGCATTGTATGCGTCTTTGTATGGTAGACGATGTCATTCTCTTATTGGTTGTTCTGATACTGGTGAGGCTAGGTCATTGGGTATAGATTTGGTGCATGATGTTTTGTAGAAGGTCAAGTTGATTTAAGAGTGACTTCGGACAACACAGAGCAGGCAAAAGAGTTTTGCGGACAAGAAGGTCTGTGATGTGACATTTATAAGGGTAAGAAGGTGAGGTTTGGGAAGAAAGGTAAGTAGAGTCCAAGGTTTATTGGCCCATTTGAGGTGTTGGAGAGAGTTAGTGAGGTTGCTTATAGGCTTTATTTTCCTCCTAGCCTATCAGAGGTTCATCCACAATTTAAATATTTCTATTCTTTGGAGGTATAATAAAGATAAGTCACATGTTTTGGACTTCAGCATAGTACATTGGGATGAGAATTGATCTATAAAGAAGAGCTGATAGCCATTTTGGACACGTAGGTCTAAAAATTGAGTTCAAAGGAAATCACTTCGATGAAGGTGATTTGGAAAGGAAAACCAAGCGAGGAGGCTACTTGGGAGACCAAGCCAGATATAGGGAGCATATAGCCACACCTTTTTAGCAGTTCATGTATTCTAAACCCGTTCGAGGATAAATATTTCTTTAAGAGGTGGAGAATGCTACGATCCGACTGATCATTTTGAGTTCTAGAATCTCATTCCCCTATTTGATGCTTCTCTTAGGTTTTTTGAAGTTTTATAACTTGTGAGCAAGCATGGTTTGGTTCCCTAGGGGTTCAGGAGTGATTTAAAATGCTTAGTTCCTTATCTGATGCTTGAAGTTGGAAGAGTTGAACAAATTCAACATAATGAGTAAACGATCCTAGATTGTTTATTTGAAGGTTCCGTGAGGTTCGTATAATAATTTTGGACTTGTACGTATGTTTTATTTGGGCCTCGAGCTGGCTCGAGGTTGATTCGGTATTTCTAGTCGAAAGTTGGAATTTTGAACATAAGAGAATTATAATTTTTGGGTTGATGCATGATTCTTGATTTTGATATATTTTTGGTATTTTAATTCTTTGAATTAAATGGGGTTCGGGGGACTCGGGTGAGATTCAAGGTGGTCTCGAATTATTTTGAGCTAAGTTAGATTATTGGTTTTCTGTTGTTAGTGTATGAATTGTGATCACATGGTATGTGTCGCGACCGTGTAGAACATTTTGGTAGGGGGAGGGGGGGTCGGTCTACACCGTTGTGTGAGAAGGCTCGCAATCGTGTAGTGTGGGAGGTATCGCAGTCCTGTGGGTTGGTTCGTAATCGTGTAGGAGGCTTCTAGGGCCAGGGGTTTTCCTTTTGCGTTTTTGTACCAAAGGCCACGATTGCGTAGCTTGGGGAAGATGGTGCATCATGATCGCATGGGTCTTTTCGTGATTGTGATGAAGGATTTCAGCCAAAGGATATTTAATGTTGATTTAGCTTATCTTCACCATTGCGTTTTGGAGATCAGGAAAAGGCAATTTTTGAGGAGATTTTCACCCCAATCTTGAGGGTAAGTAAATCATACTTGGTTTTTGTTATATATATCACGATTTCTTACAGATTTCTATACCTAAATTATGGAATTTATGAGTAAAATTTGAGATTCTTATCTACAACTTAAAAGAATGTCTTTTGGGGCTTTGAATATCGATTTGGACTCGAATTTGGAAATTAGTCACATATTTGGATTCGTGGAGTTACGGGTCAACGGGATCTAACCCTAGACTAAGGTTTTGACCATCTGGGCCCAAATTGTTTTTGTTGACTTTTTAAAATTTGACTAAAGATTGAAGCTTTATTGTTAAAAACTAGCTTTCACGATTTTATTTGGCCTTTTTAAGTATTGTTTGGAGATAGGAGCATTTTGTAACGACCCGACTGGTCGTTTTGAGCTCTAGCGTGTCGTCAAGTGGTTAGAGCCCTTGAGTAGCTTCACTTCATGTATTATGACTTGCACATGTAGTCGGATTAAATTTTCGGGGAGATTAGAGTTGGTTTGGAAGAATAACTCTCAATTCGGAAGCTTTAAGTTGGAAGAGTTGACCATGATTTGAATTTCGAGTAAACAACCTTGGATTGGAGTTTTGATGGTTCTGCTAGGTCCGGATGATGATTTTGGACTTAGGCGTATGTTCGGATTTGGATTTGGAAGTCCGTAGGTTGATTTGATGCGTTTTAGCAAAAGTTGAAGATTGAAGGTTTAGAAGATTGATAGATTTGGCTGAGAGTTGACTTTATTAATATCGGATCCAGATTATGGTTTTGGGAGTTGGTATAGGTCATTTGTGTCATTTGGGACGTGCATGCAAAATTTGAGGTCATTCCGGGTTGGTTTGGTATAGTTCGGCATGAGGTTTAGAAGTATAAAAGTTCATTAGTTCATTAGGCTTGAATTAATGTGTGATTTATGGTTTCGATGTTGTTTGGTGTGATTTGAGGCCTCGAGTAGGTTCATGTTATTTTTTGGGACTGGTTTGAGTGATTGGACGAGGTCCCGGAGGCCTCGGGTGTGTTTCGGATGTGTTTGGATTGTGTCGCGCTCTTATTTGATGTTTCAACATCGTTTATTTGGGCATAAAGCATAATATATTGATCAAACGACCTTCAATTTATGATTATATTAAACCATTAGATCCGTATCGTAATTACGGAGCCATAGCAACAAGAATCTTCGAATTCCGATGTCATATGAAAGAGTTATGCCCATTTTCGTGTCGAACAAAAGTGCTGGTTTATGGTGCGAAGCTTTGTTCTTCGCGAACGCGAGAGAGGTTCCTCGAACGCAAAGAAGGATTTTTGGGTTCACTGTTCTACGCGAAAAATTTCTCTTCATGAACGTGAAGGTCTCTCGCAAAGGCAATGAAGAAAAATCATCTAGACAGTGTTTTAAACCAAGAATTTTAGTATTTTGGGCATATCTTGAGTTCTAGAGCTCCGTTTGAGGTGATTTTTGCGGCGATGTTCTCGCCTTAACAAGGGGGTAAATATATGACCTTTATTTTGATGTTTCTCCATGATTAATTCCATTGCTTATTTTTTAATCCGTATTTGGATTGTAGAAATTGATATTTTGAGCCCCAAAATTGAGAAATGGTAAATTCTCGATTTGAGGGCCGATTCGTGGATGAAATTGGATGAATTTTTGGATATAGACCATATGATTTATGGGTAATATTTATTTTCTATAATTATTAGAATCCGGCACGTGGGCCCGGGGGTTGACTATGTTTACTCTTCGAGCGGAGTTGGAAATTATTATAAATTATTAAATTATGAGTGTTGGAGTATATTTTGATTGGTTTGCACGTTATTTGATTGGTTTCGGACCTTTTGGCATCGGTTTGAGGAGTTAGAGAGGAGTTGGAGCCGGTTATCAAAGTTCGGAGCGAGGTAAGTCTCCTATCTAACCTTGTGAGGGGGAATGTTTCTTTACCCATTTGGTGCTTCCGAGGCCTTGAAAACCTCACTTAGGGTTGCCTCGATTTGCATGCGCAGTCCGGGCACGTAGCCGGGAAGCTTAAATATGAATTCTATGAGAAAATGCTAAATTTTGATATTAAAATGAATAAATTTGACTTCGGTCAACATTTTGGGTAAACGGACCCGGACCCGTGATTCGACGGTCCCGGAGGGTCCGTAGGAAAACATGGGACTTGGGCGTATGCCCGGAATCGAATTCCGAGGTCCCAAGCCCGAGAAATGAATTTTTGTGTGAAATTATTTTCTGGAAATAATTAAGGAAATTGGAAACGAAGTTTGATTAGAAGACTATGGTATCGGGCCCGTATTTTGGTTCCGGCGCCCGGTACAAGTCTTATATGTGATTTAAGAACTTTCTGTAAAGTTTGGTTGAAAACGGACATCGTTTGACGTGTTTCGGACTTAAAATGGAAATTTGATGTTTTATGAAAATTTGGAAGAAATCATGAGTTTTGAGGCTTGATTCGATGTATATGATGTTGTTTTGGCGATTTGATCGCACGGATAAGTCCGTAGGATGATTTTGAGGTGGTGTGTGTGTTTGGTTTGGAGCCCCGAGGGCTTGGGTGAGTTTTGGATAGGTGTCGGAGTGCATTTTGAACTTAGAGAAAATCTGGTGCATTCAGTCCTGCAATTTTCGCATTTGCGAAGCAGGCCTCGCAAATGCAAGCCTGGCATCGCAAATGCAAGGAAGGGAAGATTGTAGATGGGTCGCAAATACGAGTATTTGGTTCGCAAATGCGAAAGTGAGCCAGTCGCAAATGCGACCTTCAGGCTCGCAAATGCGGAGTCTGGACTATCGCAAATGCGACATAAGTGTCGCAAATGCGATGCCCTTGTTTTTGCTCAGTGTTCGCAAATGCGAACATGACTTCGCAATTCCCACATCAGGTCGGGGTTCGCAATTGCGAACCCCAGTTCGCAATTCCATATCTGAGGCCCAGCAAATTTTATACTTAGTCGAATTTGAACCTTTTTTCACCATTCTTTCAAAACCCAAACTCCTTAGGCGACTTTTTTCAAGAACAAGTTCCATTCCAAATCATTTGTAAGTCGATTTTTACTCAATTCTTTCAATCATTAACATCATTTAACATGTTTTCCACTTAAAATCAATGATTTTCATGGGTGAAATTGGGGATTTTGGGTAAAACCTAAGTTTTTCTAAAATTGGGGATTTGGACCTCAATTTGAGGTTCGATTTCAAAACAAATCACATGTTTGGGTTCGTGGGGGAATGGGTAATCGGGTTTTGGTTCGAACGTCGGGTTTTGACCACGTGGGCCCGGGGGCGATTTTGGAATTTTTGGGCAAAACTTTGAGAAATTCATTTTTATGCATTCAAATTGATTCATTTAGTGTTTGTTAAAGTAATTAAGTGACTTGTGACTAAATTCGAGCGGATTGGAGGTGGAATCACGGGGTAAAGCTATAGTTGAGGCTTGAGTTGAGTTCGAAGCATCGGGGTAAGTGTTTGGTTTAACCCTAGCTTGAGGGATTAGGAGTTGAGTCATAATTGCTACTTGTTTTGTGTTGAGTACGACGTATGAGCATGGCGATGAGAATCCATGTGTCGGTGTCGAGCATGACCGTGAGTCTTAATTTGATAATTGTGTACCCTTGTTTGATCCTATGAAAGTTGTGACTGAATATTGGTATTAGTTGTTCCAAGAAGAAGTTGAATAGGATTGGTTATAGCTGAATCTCCCTTGTCGAGATGTTTGACTTGTTGTTATTGTTCCCTTGCCGGGAAGAGTATTAATTTGATTGCCCCCTTGCCGGGATTGTATTGTGAATTGTGTTGAAAGTAAAGGGAGCGGGTGGTACGCCTACCACAAGTGATATTGAAATGAGAGCGGGTGGTACGCCTACCACGAGTGATATTGAAATGGGAGCGGGTGGTACGCCTACCACAAGTGATATTGAAATGGGAGCGGGTGGTACGCCTACCCCGAGTGATATTGAAATGGGAGCGGGTGGTACGCCTACCACAAGTGATATTGAAATGGGAGCGGGTGGTACGCCTACCACGAGATATTGAGAAATGGGATCGGGTTGCACGCCTGCAACAAGATGAGCTAAGCATGAATGTTGCCTTGTCTTTTCATTTATTGCTAGAAGTTAAACTGTAGATGTGCGTGCTATTCTACCTGATATTTTATTTCTATCTGTTGCCCTTGAAGCATGCTCCCTTCCCCAGCTTTAATTGTTATTTTCTTGTTACTTCTCTGTTGTACTTGTACATATATCTGCATAGGTTTATCTGGAGTCTGGTCCTAGCCTCGTCACTACCTCGCCGGTGTTAGGCCAGACACTTACCAGCACATGGGGTCGGTTGTGCTGATACTACACTCTGTGCTATTTTGCACTGATCCAGGTTTCGAACAGCAGCAGCAGTAGTGTGGGAGCAGGTCTTCAGTCCAGAGAGACCCGAGGTAGCCTTTGCAGGCGTCCGCAGGCCCGGCATCTCCCCTATCCTTTGTGATGTCTGTTATCTTATTGTATTCGAGACAAACAGTTTATGATCTCTTTCAAACGTTGTATTCAGTATTCTTAGCAGTTCGTGAGTATTGTGCTACCAGTCTGCTTTTGTTGAATCTTTCGCATTTCTATTCAGTTTTATATAATATTAAGACTTCCGCTTATTATTTAATTTCGTTGCTTTTGTATTATTGCCGATAATTGTTAAAAGGGATTATGTTATTAATGAAAAAGTAACTAAATTTGGCTTGCCTAGCTCTCATTAGTAGGCGCCATCACGACTCCCGAGGGTGGGAAATCCGGGTCGTGACAAGTTGGTATCAGGGCTCTAGGTTACATAGGTCTCACAACTCACGGACAAGCTTAGTAGAGTCTGAGGGATCGGTACGGAGACGTCTGTATTTATCCCCCAGAGGCTACCGACTTAGGAAAAGTTTCACATTTGTTCTTCCTTGTCGTGCGGTTTGGTATCTCAATGCTAATTGAAAGTCTACTCTATTCTTTCGCAGATGGCGAGAACACGCGCGTCCTCATCTACCGATCAGCAGTCCGAGCCCCGGGCAGTTTCCACTAGGGGCAGAGGCCGAGGCCGTGCTAGAGGCCGAGGTAGGGGCAGGGCTCAGCCCCGAGCAGCAGCACCAGTGGCGGAGCCTCAGGTTGACTTTGACGAGGAGGTTTCGACCCGAACCCCAGCAGTTCCGGTGGGCCCAGCTCAGGTCCCAGAGGGGTTTATTGCTACCCCAGTTCTTTAGGACGCTCTGGTCCGATTGGTGGGTCTCATGGAGAGTGTTACCCGAGCAGGCTTGCTTCCTGTAGCACCAGCCGTCTCTCAGGCTGGAGGAGGGGCCCAGACTCCTGCTACTCGTACTCCGGAGCAGGGAGTTCCCCCGATTCAGACTCCAGCAGTTCAGCCAGTTAGAGCAGCTCAGCCGGGTGTGGTAGCCCAGGCCGGTGATAGGGCAGCTATGTCTGCCGATGCTTTATGGAGGTTGGATAGGTTCACCAAGCTCTTCACTACTGCTTTCAGCGGTGCATCTACCGAGGAACCTCAGGATTATTTGGACAGCTGCCACGAGGTTCTTCGGAATATGGGTATTGTTGGGACCAATGGGGTTGATTTCGCTACATTCCGGTTGTCTGGATCCACCAAGACTTGGTGGAGGGATTATTGTTTAGCTAGACCAGCTGGGTCGCCATCTTTGACATGGGAGCAGTTTTCAGTGTTGTTTCTGGAGAAATTTCTCCCCGTGACTCTGCGAGAGGCTTATCGGAGGCAGTTTGAGCGCCTCTAGCAGGGCTCCATGACGGTCACTCAGTATGAGACCAAGTTCATCGATCTAGCTCACCATGCTCTTGTCATACTTTCGACCGAGAGAGAGAGAGGGTGAGGAGGTTTATTGATGGCTTGATTCAGCCGATTCGTCTTCAGATGGCCAAGGAGGCCGGGAGTGAGATCACATTTCAGGAGGCGGCCAATGTGGCCCGCAGAGTTGAGATGGTTCTGTCATATGGAGGTAGTCATGGGTCAGATAAGAGGCCCCGTCATTCCGGCAGATTCAGTGATACCTCGTCTGGAGGTAGAGATTCGTATGGTAGAGTCCATCATCCTAGGCCCTTTCAGTCAGCTCTCCAGGTTTCGCACGGTACTTCAGGTGGTCGTGGATCTCAGTCGCAGTATTCCGATCAACAGCCCATCAGCGCACCACCGCTTCAGAGTTTTCAGGGTCGTCAGCCCTAGCAGCTGAGGGCTTGTTTTACTTGTGGCGACATGAGGCACATTGCTAGGTATTGCCCTCGAGCTTCGAGCAGTTCTCAGCAGCAGGGCCCCCGTCCTATGATTCAGGCACCAGATATTTCACAGGCCGCCCAGCCAGCTAGTGGCGGGGGTAGAGGTACTAGAGGTGGAGGTAGAGGTCATAGAGGTGGAGCTCAGACCGCCAGAGGTGGAGGCCAGCCAACAGCAGGCCATTCCAGAGAGGTAGATAAGAGTGGTGGGGCCCAGCCCCGATGTTATGCTCTTCAGGCTAGGCCCGAGGCAGAGACTTCAGATGCGGTCATTACAGGTACGGTTCTGGTTTGTGATAGAGATGATTCAGTGTTGTTTGATCCGGGGTCTACGTATTCGTATGTGTCATCCTATTTTGCCCCGTATTTGATCATGCCTAGTAATGCATTGGGTATTCCTATTTATGTGTCTACACCGGTGGGTAATTCCATTGTGGTCGATCGAGTCCATCGCTCTTGTGTTGTGGTGATTGGGGGTCTGGAGACTTATGTAGATTTGTTGCTTTTAGATATGGTCGACTTTGATATTATATTGGGATGGACTGGTTATCACCCTATCACACTATCTTGGATTGCCATGCCAAGACTGTGACCTTAGCTCTACCGGGTATGCCTCATTTAGAGTGGAGAGGGACTCCAGGTCATTCCACCCCCAGTGTTATATCGTATGTGAAGGCTCGGCCTATGGTCGAGAAGGGGTGTTTGGCTTATCTAGCTTATGTTCGGGATTTCAGTGCTGAGGTTCCCTCTATCGATTCTGTGCCCGTTGTTCGTGAGTTCCCTGATGTTTTTCCTTCAGACCTGCCGGGTATGCCACCCGACAAGGATATTGATTTATGCATCGATCTGGTTCCGGGCACTCAGCCCATTTCTATCCCGCCATATCGTATGGCCCCACCGGAGTTGAAGGAGCTAAAAGAACAGTTGCAGGATTTGCTTGAGAAGGGTTTCATTAGACCCAGTGTCTCTCCTTGGGGTGCGCCGGTGTTATTTGTCAAGAAGAAGGATGGGTCAATGAGAATGTGTATTGATTACCGGCAGTTGAACAAGGTAATGATCAAGAATAAGTATCCACTGCCGAGGATTGATGATTTGTTTGACCAGCTTCAGGGTGCCATGGTATTTTCCAAGATTGACTTGTGATCTGGTTACCATCAGTTGAGGATTAGGGCATCCGATGTCCCTAAAATAGCTTTCCGCACTCGGTATGGGAATTATGAGTTCTTGGTTATGTCGTTCGGGTTGACAAATGCCCCAGCAGCTTTCATGGACTTGATGAACCGAGTGTTCAAGCCTTATTTGGATTCATTCGTGACAGTGTTCATTGATGATATATTGATATACTCTCGCAGCCAGGAGGAGCACGAGCAGCACCTTAGAGTGGTTTTTCAGACTCTGAGGGATAGTCAGTTATATGCTAAGTTCTCGAAGTGTGAATTCTGGTTGGGTTCAGTTGCATTTTTGGGTCATGTTGTATCAGCAGATGGCATTCAGGTGGACCCAAAGAAGATTGAGGTAGTCAAGAACTGGCCTAGGCCAACATCAGCTACAGAGATTCGGAGTTTCTTGGGGTTGGCAGGCTACTATCGACGGTTCGTGGAGGGATTTTCATCTATTGCAGCCCCGATGACCAGATTGACCCAGAAGAGTGCCCGGTTTAGATGGTCGGATGAGTGTGAGGCGAGCTTTCAGAAGCTCAAGACAGCATTGACCACGGCACCGGTATTGGTTTTGCCCACAGGATCAGGGCCTTATACAGTCTATTGTGATGCTTCCCGGGTTGGGCTTGGAGCAGTGTTGATGCAGGAGGGCAAGGTTATTGCCTATGCTTCGAGGCAGTTGAAGATTCACGAGAAGAACTATCCAGTGCATGATTTAGAGTTGGCAGCCATTGTTCACGCATTGAAGATTTTGAGGCACTATTTCTGTGGCGTGGCGTGTGAGGTGTTCACTGATCACAAGAGTCTTCAGTACTTGTTCAAGCAAAAGGAGTTGAATTTGAGGCAGAGGAGGTGGTTGGAGTTGTTGAAGGATTATGATGTCACCATTCTATATCATCCGGGGAAGGCCAA